>NW_026893859.1:0-320807 GCF_032452875.1 Bos javanicus
CACTGATCACGTGGCTGATCATGCACTGATCACGTGGCTGGTCATGCACTGATCACGTGGCTGATCATGCACTGATCACGTGACTGATCATGCACTGATCACGTGGCTGATCATGCACTGATCACGTGACTGATCATGCACTGATCACGTGACTATCATGCACTGATCACGTGGCTATCATGCACTGCTCACGTGGCTGATCATGCAATGATCACGCAGCTACCATGTACTGGTCACATGACTGATCATGCACTGATCACGTGACTGATCATGCACTGATCACGTGGCTATCATGCAGCTGACTCCATTGACACAGTCATGCAATGATCATGTAGCTGACCATGACAGGTCACGTGAATGATCATACAGGCATCACGTGACTGATCATGCACTGATCACGTGGCTATCATGCACTGATCACGTGACTGATCATGCACTGATCACGTGGCTATCATGCACTGATCACATGACTGCCCGTGCACTGATCACGTGGCTGATCATGCACTGATCTTGTATTAGATCATGCACTGATCACGTGGCTATCATGCACTGATCACGTGACTGATCATGCACTGTTCACATGACTGATCATGCACTGATCACGTGGCTGAATGCACTGATCACGTGACTGATCATGCACTGATCACGTGGCTATCATGCACTGATCACGTGGCTCTGGATGCACTGATCACGTTCTAATTGCTTTGATCAAACAGTCAGGTAATATCATGGAACACAGGTGTGAGGAATCATGCTGATCAGCTGGCAATAATCAAGCACTGATCAGGCAGGAATGCACCCATCACAGCTGGCAATTGTCAAGCAGATGACAGGCAGGAATCGTGCAGCTCAGCTGGCAATGTCAACCAGATGATCAGACAGTAATCACGCAGCTCATCATGCACAGATCACGTGACTGATCATGCACTGTTCACGTGGCTGATCATGCACTGATCACGTGACTGATCATGCACTGATCACGTGGCTATCATGCACTGATCACGTGGCTGATCATGCACTGATCACGTGGCAACCATGCACTGTCACGTGACTGATCATGCACTGATCACGTAACTGATCATGCACTGATCACGTGGCTATCATGCACTGATCACGTGGCTGATCACACATGTATCACGTGACTGATCATGCACTGATCACGTGGCTATCATGCACTGATCACGTGGCTGTCATGCACTGATCACGTGGATATCATGCACTGATCACGTGGCTGATCACACACGTATCACATGACTGATCATGCACTGATCACGTGGCTATCATGCACTGATCACGTGGCTATCATGCACTGATCACGTGGCTGATCATGCAATGATCACGTAGCTACCATGTACTGGTCACGTGACTGATCATGCACTGATCACGTAATTGATCATGCACTGATCATGTGGCTGATCATGCACTGATCACGTGGCTGATCATGCACTGATCACGTAACTGATCATGCACTGATCACGTGACTGATCATGCACTGATCACGTGGCTATCATGCACTGATCACGTGGCTGACATACACTGATCACGTGCCTGATCATGCACTGATCACGTGGCTGATCATGCACTGATCACGTGACTGATCATGCACTGATCACGTGTCTGATCATGCACTGATCACGTGGCTATCATGCACTGCTCACGTGGCTGATCATGCATGATCACGCAGCTACCATGTACTGGTCACATGACTGATCATGCACTGATCACGTGACTGATCATGCACTGATCACGTGGCTATCATGCACTACTCACGTGGCTGATCATGCAATGATCATGTAGCTACCATGTACAGGTCACGTGAATGATCATACACCCATCAGGTGACTGATCATGCACTGATCACGTGGCTATCATGCACTGATCACGAGACTGATCATGCACTGATCACGTCTATATCATGCACTGATCACATGACTGCCCATGCACTGATCACGTGGATGATCATACACTAATCATGTGACAGATCATGCACTGATCACGTGGCTGATCATGCACTGATACCGTGACTGAGCATGGACTGATCACATGACTATCATGTAGTGATCACGTGACTTAATGGCGCTGATCATGTGACTGATCATGCGCTGATCATGTTTGCTATCATACACTGATCATGTGCCTCTGGAGGCAATAAACAAAGAGCTGAGTAGGCACGAATCAAACAGTCAGCAGGCAATAATCATGGAACTCAGGTGTGAGGAATCATGCTGCTCAGCTGGCAATAATCAAGCAGCTGAGCAGGCAGGAATTCGCACAGCTGGCAATTGTCAAGCAGATGACAGGCAGGAATCGTGCAGCTCAGCTGGCAATTGTCAAGCAGATGAGCAGACAGTAATCACGCAGCTCAGCAGGCCCAGATCACGTGACTGAGCATGCACTGTTCACGTGGCTGATCATACACTGATCACGTGATGATCATGCACTGATCACTTGGATATCATGCACTGATCACGTGGCTGATCATACACTGTTCACGTGTCTGACCATGCACTGATCACGTGGCTGATCATACACTGCTCACGTAACTGATCATGCACTGATCACGTGGCTATCATGCACTGATCACGTGGCTGAACATGCACTGTTCACGTGGCTGATCACACACCTGTCACGTGACATATCATGCACTGATCACGTGGCACTCATGCACTGATCACGTGGCTGATCATACTCTGATCACGTAACTCATGCACACATCACGTGGCTATCATGCACTGCTCACGTGGCTGTCATGGAATGATCACGTAGCTACCATATACTGGTCACGTGACTGATCATGCACTGATCACGTAAATGATCATGCACTGTTCACGTGACTGATCATGCACTGATCACGTGACTGATCATGCACTGATCACGTGGCTATCATGCACTGCTCACGTGGCTGATCATGCACGATCACGTGGCAACCATGTACTGGTCACGTGACTGATCATGCACTGATCACGTAATTGATCATGCACTGATCACGTGGCTCATCATGCACTGATCACGTGGCTGATCACACATGATCACGTGACTGATCATGCACTGATCACGTGGCTCTCATGCACTGATCACGTGGCTGATCATGCACTGATCACGTGGCTATCATGCACTGATCACGTGACTGATCATGCACTGATCACGTCTATATCATGCACTGATCACATGACTGCCCATGCACTGATCACGTGGATGATCATACACTAATCATGTGACAGATCATGCACTGATCACGTGGCTGATCATGCACTGATACCGTGACTGAGCATGGACTGATCACATGACTATCATGTAGTGATCACGTGACTTAATGGCGCTGATCATGTGACTGATCATGCACTGATCATGTTTGCTATCATACACTGATCATGTGCCTCTGGAGGCAATAAACAAAGAGCTGAGTAGGCACGAATCAAACAGTCAGCAGGCAATAATCATGGAACTCAGGTGTGAGGAATCATGCTGCTCAGCTGGCAATAATCAAGCAGCTGAGCAGGCAGGAATCGTGCAGCTCAGCTGGCAATTGTCAAGCAGATGAGCAGACAGTAATCACGCAGCTCAGCAGGCCCAGATCACGTGACTGAGCATGCACTGATCACGTGGCTGATCATACACTGATCACGTGATGATCATGCACTGATCACTTGGATATCATGCACTGATCACGTGGCTGATCATACACTGTTCACGTGTCTGACCATGCACTGATCACGTGGCTGATCATACACTGCTCACGTAACTGATCATGCACTGATCACGTGGCTATCATGCACTGATCACGTGGCTGAACATGCACTGTTCACGTGGCTGATCACACACTGTCACGTGACATATCATGCACTGATCACGTGGCACTCATGCACTGATCACGTGGCTGATCATACTCTGCTCACGTAACTGCACACATCACGTGGCTATCATGCACTGCTCACGTGGCTCGTCATGGAATGATCACGTAGCAACCATATACTGGTCACGTGACTGATCATGCACTGATCACGTAAATGATCATGCACTGTTCACGTGACTGATCATGTACTGATCACGTGACTGATCATGCACTGATCACGTGGCTATCATGCACTGCTCACGTGGCTGATCATGCAACGATCACGTAGCAACCATGTACTGGTCACGTGACTGATCATGCACTGATCACGTAATTGATCATGCACTGATCACGTGGCTCATCATGCACTGATCACGTGGCTGATCACACATGTATCACGTGACTGATCATGCACTGATCACGTGGCTCTCATGCACTGATCACGTGGCTGTCATGCACTGATCACGTGGATATCATGCACTGATCACGTGGCTGATCACACACGTATCACATGACTGATCATGCACTGATCACGTGGCTATCATGCACTGATCACGTGGCTATCATGCACTGATCACGTGGCTGATCATGCACTGATCACGTAGCTACCATGTACTGGTCACGTGACTGATCATGCACTGATCACGTAATTGATCATGCACTGATCATGTGGCTGATCATGCACTGATCACGTGGCTGATCATGCACTGATCACGTAACTGATCATGCACTGATCACGTGACTGATCATGCACTGATCACGTGGCTATCATGCACTGATCACGTGGCTGATCATGCACTGATCACGTGACTGATCATGCACTGATCACGTGGCTGATCATGCACTGATCACGTGACTGATCATGCACTGATCACGTGGCTGATCATGCACTGATCACGTGACTGATCATGCACTGATCACGTGACTGATCATGCACTGATCGTGGCTATCATGCACTGATCACGTGGCTGATCATGCATGATCACGTGCTACCATGCACTGATCACGTGACTGATCATGCACTGATCACGTGACTGATCATGCACTGATCACGTGGCTATCATGCACTGATCACGTGGCTGATCATGCACTGATCACGTAGCTATCATGCACTGATCACGTGACTGATCATGCACTGATCACGTGACTGATCATGCACTGATCACGTGGCTATCATGCACTGATCACGTGACTGATCATGCACTGATCACGTCTATATCATGCACTGATCACGTGACTGCCATGCACTGATCACGTGGATGATGCACTGATCACGTGACTGATCATGCACTGATCACGTGGCTGATCATGCACTGATCACGTGACTGATCATGCACTGATCACGTGACTGATCATGCACTGATCACGTGGCTATCATGCACTGATCACGTGGCTGATCATGCCATGATCACGCAGCTACCATGCACTGGTCACATGACTGATCATGCACTGATCACGTGACTGATCATGCACTGATCACGTGGCTATCATGCACTACTCACGTGGCTGATCATGCAATGATCATGTGGCTACCATGTACAGGTCACGTGAATGATCATACACCCATCAGGTGACTGATCATGCACTGATCACGTGGCTATCATGCACTGATCACGAGACTGATCATGCACTGATCACGTCTATATCATGCACTGATCACATGACTGCCCATGCACTGATCACGTGGATGATCATACACTGATCATGTGACAGATCATGCACTGATCACGTGGCTGATCATGCACTGATACCGTGACTGAGCATGGACTGATCACATGACTATCATGTACTGATCACGTGACTTAATGGCTGATCATGTGACTGATCATGCGCTGATCATGTTTGCTATCATACACTGATCATGTGCCTCTGGAGGCAATAAACAAAGAGCTGAGTAGGCACGAATCAAACAGTCAGCAGGCAATAATCATGGAACTCAGGTGTGAGGAATCATGCTGCTCAGCTGGCAATAATCAAGCAGCTGAGCAGGCAGGAATCGTGCAGCTCAGCTGGCAATTGTCAAGCAGATGAGCAGACAGTAATCACGCAGCTCAGCAGGCCCTGATCACGTGACTGAGCATGCACTGTTCACGTGGCTGATCATACACTGATCACGTGATGATCATGCACTGATCACGTGGATATCATGCACTGATCACGTGGCTGATCATACACTGATCACGTGTCTGACCATGCACTGATCACGTGGCTGATCATACACTGATCACGTAACTGATCATGCACTGATCACGTGGCTATCATGCACTGATCACGTGGCTGAACATGCACTGATCACGTGGCTGATCACACACTGTCACGTGACTATCATGCACTGATCACGTGGCACTCATGCACTGATCACGTGGCTGATCATACACTGATCACGTGACTCATGCACTGATCACGTGGCTATCATGCACTGATCACGTGGCTGATCATGCACTGATCACGTGGCTATCATGCACTGATCACGTGGCTGATCATGCACTATCACGTGACTGATCATGCACTGATCACGTGACTATCATGCACTGATCACGTGGCTATCATGCACTGATCACGTGGCTGATCATGCAATGATCACGTAGCTACCATGCACTGATCACGTGACTGATCATGCACTGATCACGTAATTGATCATGCACTGATCATGTGGCTGATCATGCACTGATCACGTGGCTGATCATGCACTGATCACGTGACTGATCATGCACTGATCACGTGACTGATCATGCACTGATCACGTGGCTATCATGCACTGATCACGTGGCTGATCATACACTGATCACGTGACTGATCATGCACTGATCACGTGGCTATCATGCACTGATCACGTGGCTGAACATGCACTGATCACGTGGCTGATCACACACCTGTCACGTGACATATCATGCACTGATCACGTGGCACTCATGCACTGATCACGTGGCTGATCATACTCTGATCACGTAACTCATGCACACATCACGTGGCTATCATGCACTGATCACGTGGCTGTCATGCAATGATCACGTAGCAACCATATACTGGTCACGTGACTGATCATGCACTGATCACGTAAATGATCATGCACTGTTCACGTGACTGATCATGTACTGATCACGTGACTGATCATGCACTGATCACGTGGCTATCATGCACTGCTCACGTGGCTGATCATGCACGATCACGTAGCAACCATGTACTGGTCACGTGACTGATCATGCACTGATCACGTAATTGATCATGCACTGATCACGTGGCTCATCATGCACTGATCACGTGGCTGATCACACATGTATCACGTGACTGATCATGCACTGATCACGTGGCTCTCATGCACTGATCACGTGGCTGTCATGCACTGATCACGTGGATATCATGCACTGATCACGTGGCTGATCACACACGTATCACATGACTGATCATGCACTGATCACGTGGCTATCATGCACTGATCACGTGGCTATCATGCACTGATCACGTGGCTGATCATGCAATGATCACGTAGCTGCCATGTACTGGTGCGTGACTGATCATGCACTGATCACGTAATTGATCATGCACTGATCATGTGGCTGATCATGCACTGATCACGTGGCTGATCATGCACTGATCACGTGACTGATCATGCACTGATCACGTGGCTGATCATGCACTGATCACGTGCCTGATCATGCACTGATCACGTGGCTGATCATGCACTGATCACGTGACTGATCATGCACTGATCTCGTGACTGATCATGCACTGATCACGTGGCTATCATGCACTGCTCACGTGGCTGATCATGCCATGATCACGCAGCTACCATGTACTGGTCACATGACTGATCATGCACTGATCACGTGACTGATCATGCAGTGATCACGTGGCTATCATGAACTACTCACGTGGCTGATCATGCAATGATCATGTAGCTACCATGTACAGGTCACGTGAATGATCATACACCCATCAGGTGACTGATCATGCACTGATCACGTGGCTATCATGCACTGATCACGAGACTGATCATGCACTGTTCACGTCTATATCATGCACTGATCACATGACTGCCCATGCACTGATCACGTGGATGATCATACACTAATCTTGTGACAGATCATGCACTGATCACGTGGCTGATCATGCACTGATACCGTGACTGAGCATGGACTGATCACATGACTATCATGTAGTGATCACGTGACTTAATGGCGCTGATCATGTGACTGATCATGCGCTGATCATGTTTGCTATCATACACTGATCATGTGCCTCTGGAGGCAATAAACAAAGAGCTGAGTAGGCACGAATCAAACAGTCAGCAGGCAATAATCATGGAACTCAGGTGTGAGGAATCATGCTGCTCAGCTGGCAATAATCAAGCAGCTGAGCAGGCAGGAATTACGCAGCACAGCTGGCAATTGTCAAGCAGATGACAGGCAGGAATCGTGCAGCTCAGCTGGCAATTGTCAAGCAGATGAGCAGACAGTAATCACGCAGCTCAGCAGGCCCAGATCACGTGACTGAGCATGCACTGTTCACGTGGCTGATCATACACTGATCACGTGATGATCATGCACTGATCACGTGGCTATCATGCACTGATCACGTGGCTGATCATGCACTGTTCACGTGGCTGATCACACACCTGTCACGTGACATATCATGCACTGATCACGTGGCACTCATGCACTGATCACGTGGCTGATCATACTGCTCACGTAACTCATGCACACATCACGTGGCTATCATGCACTGCTCACGTGGCTGTCATGGAATGATCACGTAGCAACCATATACTGGTCACGTGACTGATCATGCAAAGATCACGTAAATGATCATGCACTGTTCACGTGACTGATCATGCTGATCACGTGACTGATCATGCACTGATCACGTGGCTATCATGCTCTGCTCACGTGGCTGATCATGCAACGATCACGTAGCAACCATGTACTGGTCACGTGACTGATCATGCACTGATCACGTAATTGATCATGCACTGATCACGTGGCTCATCATGCACTGATCACGTGGCTGATCACACATGTATCACGTGACTGATCATGCACTGATCACGTGGCTATCATGCACTGATCACGTGGCTATCATGCACTGATCACGTGGCTGATCATGCACTGATCACGTGGCTATCATGTACTGATCACGTGACTGATCATGCACTGATCACGTAATTGATCATGCACTGATCACGTGGCTGATCATGCACTGATCACGTGGCTGATCATGCACTGATCACATAACTGATCATGCACTGATCACGTGACTGATCATGCACTGATCACGTGGCTATCATGCACTGATCACGTGGCACATACACTGATCACGTGCCTGGTCATGCACTGATCACGTGGCTGATCATGCACTGATCACGTGACTGATCATGCACTGATCACGTGTCTGATCATGCACTGATCACGTGGCTATCATGCACTGCTCACGTGGCTGATCATGCCATGATCACGCAGCTACCATGTACTGGTCACATGACTGATCATGCACTGATCACGTGACTGATCATGCAGTGATCACGTGGCTATCATGCACTACTCACGTGGCTGATCATGCAATGATCATGTAGCTACCATGCAGGTCACGTGAATGATCATACACCCATCAGGTGACTGATCATGCACTGATCACGTGGCTATCATGCACTGATCACGAGACTGATCATGCACTGATCACGTCTATATCATGCACTGATCACATGACTGCCCATGCACTGATCACGTGGATGATCATACACTAATCTTGTGACAGATCATGCACTGATCACGTGGCTGATCATGCACTGATACCGTGACTGAGCATGGACTGATCACATGACTATCATGTAGTGATCACGTGACTTAATGGCGCTGATCATGTGACTGATCATGCGCTGATCATGTTTGCTATCATACACTGATCATGTGCCTCTGGAGGCAATAAACAAAGAGCTGAGTAGGCACGAATCAAACAGTCAGCAGGCAATAATCATGGAACTCAGGTGTGAGGAATCATGCTGCTCAGCTGGCAATAATCAAGCAGCTGAGCAGGCAGGAATTACGCAGCACAGCTGGCAATTGTCAAGCAGATGACAGGCAGGAATCGTGCAGCTCAGCTGGCAATTGTCAAGCAGATGAGCAGACAGTAATCACGCAGCTCAGCAGGCCCAGATCACGTGACTGAGCATGCACTGTTCACGTGGCTGATCATACACTGATCACGTGATGATCATGCACTGATCACTTGGATATCATGCACTGATCACGTGGCTGATCATACACTGTTCACGTGTCTGACCATGCACTGATCACGTGGCTGATCATACACTGCTCACGTAACTGATCATGCACTGATCACGTGGCTATCATGCACTGATCACGTGGCTGAACATGCACTGTTCACGTGGCTGATCACACACCTGTCACGTGACATATCATGCACTGATCACGTGGCACTCATGCACTGATCACGTGGCTGATCATACTCTGCTCACGTAACTCATGCACACATCACGTGGCTATCATGCACTGCTCACGTGGCTCGTCATGGAATGATCACGTAGCAACCATATACTGGTCACGTGACTGATCATGCAAGATCACGTAAATGATCATGCACTGTTCACGTGACTGATCATGTACTGATCACGTGACTGATCATGCACTGATCACGTGGCTATCATGCTCTGCTCACGTGGCTGATCATGCAACGATCACGTAGCAACCATGTACTGGTCACGTGACTGATCATGCACTGATCACGTAATTGATCATGCACTGATCACGTGGCTCATCATGCACTGATCACGTGGCTGATCACACATGTATCACGTGACTGATCATGCACTGATCACGTGGCTATCATGCACTGATCACGTGGCTGTCATGCACTGATCACGTGGATATCATGCACTGATCACGTGGCTGATCACACACGTATCACATGACTGATCATGCACTGATCACGTGGCTGATCATGCACTGATCACGTGGCTATCATGCACTGATCACGTGGCTGATCACACATGATCACGTGACTGATCATGCACTGATCACGTGGCTATCATGCACTGATCACGTGGCTGATCATGCACTGATCACGTGGATATCATGCACTGATCACGTGGCTGATCATGCACGATCACATGACTGATCATGCACTGATCACGTGGCTATCATGCACTGATCACGTGGCTATCATGCACTGATCACGTGGCTGATCATGCAATGATCACGTAGCTACCATGTACTGATCACGTGACTGATCATGCACTGATCACGTGACTGATCATGCACTGATCATGTGGCTGATCATGCACTGATCACGTGGCTGATCATGCACTGATCACATGACTGATCATGCACTGATCACGTGACTGATCATGCACTGATCACGTGGCTATCATGCACTGATCACGTGGCTGACATACACTGATCACGTGCCTGATCATGCACTGATCACGTGGCTGATCATGCACTGATCACGTGACTGATCATGCACTGATCACGTGTCTGATCATGCACTGATCACGTGGCTATCATGCACTGCTCACGTGGCTGATCATGCCATGATCACGCAGCTACCATGTACTGGTCACATGACTGATCATGCACTGATCACGTGACTGATCATGCACTGATCACGTGGCTATCATGCACTACTCACGTGGCTGATCATGCAATGATCATGTAGCTACCATGTACAGGTCACGTGAATGATCATACACCCATCAGGTGACTGATCATGCACTGATCACGTGGCTATCATGCACTGATCACGTGACTGATCATGCACTGTTCACGTCTATATCATGCACTGATCACATGACTGCCCGTGCACTGATCACGTGGATGATCATACACTAATCTTGTGACAGATCATGCACTGATCACGTGGCTGATCATGCACTGATACCGTGACTGAGCATGGACTGATCACATGACTATCATGTAGTGATCACGTGACTTAATGGCGCTGATCATGTGACTGATCATGCGCTGATCATGTTTGCTATCATACACTGATCATGTGCCTCTGGAGGCAATAAACAAAGAGCTGAGTAGGCACGAATCAAACAGTCAGCAGGCAATAATCATGGAACTCAGGTGTGAGGAATCATGCTGCTCAGCTGGCAATAATCAAGCAGCTGAGCAGGCAGGAATTACGCAGCACAGCTGGCAATTGTCAAGCAGATGACAGGCAGGAATCGTGCAGCTCAGCTGGCAATTGTCAAGCAGATGAGCAGACAGTAATCACGCAGCTCAGCAGGCCCAGATCACGTGACTGAGCATGCACTGTTCACGTGGCTGATCATACACTGATCACGTGATGATCATGCACTGATCACTTGGATATCATGCACTGATCACGTGGCTGATCATACACTGTTCACGTGTCTGACCATGCACTGATCACGTGGCTGATCATACACTGCTCACGTAACTGATCATGCACTGATCACGTGGCTATCATGCACTGATCACGTGGCTGAACATGCACTGTTCACGTGGCTGATCACACACCTGTCACGTGACATATCATGCACTGATCACGTGGCTGATCATACTCTGCTCACGTAACTCATGCACACATCACGTGGCTATCATGCACTGCTCACGTGGCTCGTCATGGAATGATCACGTAGCAACCATATACTGGTAACGTGACTGATCATGCAAAGATCACGTAAATGATCATGCACTGTTCACGTGACTGATCATGTACTGATCACGTGACTGATCATGCACTGATCACGTGGCTATCATGCTCTGCTCACGTGGCTGATCATGCAACGATCACGTAGCAACCATGTACTGGTCACGTGACTGATCATGCACTGATCACGTAATTGATCATGCACTGATCACGTGGCTCATCATGCACTGATCACGTGGCTGATCACACATGTATCACGTGACTGATCATGCACTGATCACGTGGCTCTCATGCACTGATCACGTGGCTGTCATGCACTGATCACGTGGATATCATGCACTGATCACGTGGCTGATCACACACGTATCACATGACTGATCATGCACTGATCACGTGGCTATCATGCACTGATCACGTGGCTATCATGCACTGATCACGTGGCTGATCATGCACTGATCACGTAGCTACCATGTACTGGTCACGTGACTGATCATGCACTGATCACGTAATTGATCATGCACTGATCATGTGGCTGATCATGCACTGATCACGTGGCTGATCATACACTGATCACGTGACTGATCATGCACTGATCACGTGACTGATCATGCACTGATCACGTGGCTATCATGCACTGATCACTTGGCTGACATACACTGATCACGTGCTGGTCATGCACTGATCACGTGGCTGATCATGCACTGATCACGTGACTGATCATGCACTGATCACGTGTCTGATCATGCACTGATCACGTGGCTATCATGCACTGCTCACGTGGCTGATCATGCCATGATCACGCAGCTACCATGTACTGGTCACATGACTGATCATGCACTGATCACGTGACTGATCATGCAGTGATCACGTGGCTATCATGAACTACTCACGTGGCTGATCATGCAATGATCATGTAGCTACCATGTACAGGTCACGTGAATGATCATACACCCATCAGGTGACTGATCATGCACTGATCACGTGGCTATCATGCACTGATCACGAGACTGATCATGCACTGTTCACGTCTATATCATGCACTGATCACATGACTGCCCATGCACTGATCACGTGGATGATCATACACTAATCTTGTGACAGATCATGCACTGATCACGTGGCTGATCATGCACTGATACCGTGACTGAGCATGGACTGATCACATGACTATCATGTAGTGATCACGTGACTTAATGGCGCTGATCATGTGACTGATCATGCGCTGATCATGTTTGCTATCATACACTGATCATGTGCCTCTGGAGGCAATAAACAAAGAGCTGAGTAGGCACGAATCAAACAGTCAGCAGGCAATAATCATGGAACTCAGGTGTGAGGAATCATGCTGCTCAGCTGGCAATAATCAAGCAGCTGAGCAGGCAGGAATTACGCAGCACAGCTGGCAATTGTCAAGCAGATGACAGGCAGGAATCGTGCAGCTCAGCTGGCAATTGTCAAGCAGATGAGCAGACAGTAATCACGCAGCTCAGCAGGCCCAGATCACGTGACTGAGCATGCACTGTTCACGTGGCTGATCATACACTGATCACGTGATGATCATGCACTGATCACTTGGATATCATGCACTGATCACGTGGCTGATCATACACTGTTCACGTGTCTGACCATGCACTGATCACGTGGCTGATCATACACTGCTCACGTAACTGATCATGCACTGATCACGTGGCTATCATGCACTGATCACGTGGCTGAACATGCACTGTTCACGTGGCTGATCACACACCTGTCACGTGACATATCATGCACTGATCACGTGGCACTCATGCACTGATCACGTGGCTGATCATACTCTGCTCACGTAACTCATGCACACATCACGTGGCTATCATGCACTGCTCACGTGGCTCGTCATGGAATGATCACGTAGCAACCATATACTGGTCACGTGACTGATCATGCAAAGATCACGTAAATGATCATGCACTGTTCACGTGACTGATCATGTACTGATCACGTGACTGATCATGCACTGACCACGTGGCTATCATGCTCTGCTCACGTGGCTGATCATGCAACGATCACGTAGCAACCATGTACTGGTCACGTGACTGATCATGCACTGATCACGTAATTGATCCTGCACTGATCACGTGGCTCATCATGCACTGATCACGTGGCTGATCACACATGTATCACGTGACTGATCATGCACTGATCACGTGGCTCTCATGCACTGATCACGTGGCTGTCATGCACTGATCACGTGGATATCATGCACTGATCACGTGGCTGATCACACACGTATCACATGACTGATCATGCACTGATCACGTGGCTATCATGCACTGATCACGTGGCTGATCATGCAATGATCACGTAGCTACCATGTACTGGTCACGTGACTGATCATGCACTGATCACGTAATTGATCATGCACTGATCACGTGGCTGATCATGCACTGATCACGTGGCTGATCATGCACTGATCACATAACTGATCATGCACTGATCACGTGACTGATCATGCACTGATCACGTGGCTATCATGCACTGATCACGTGGCTGACATGCACTGATCACGTGCCTGATCATGCACTGATCACGTGACTGATCATGCACTGATCACGTGTCTGATCATGCACTGATCACGTGGCTATCATGCACTGCTCACGTGGCTGATCATGCCATGATCACGCAGCTACCATGTACTGGTCACATGACTGATCATGCACTGATCACGTGACTGATCATGCACTGATCACGTGGCTATCATGCACTACTCACGTGGCTGATCATGCAATGATCATGTAGCTACCATGTACAGGTCACGTGAATGATCATACACCCATCAGGTGACTGATCATGCACTGATCACGTCTATATCATGCACTGATCACATGACTGCCCATGCACTGATCACGTGGATGATCATACACTAATCTTGTGACAGATCATGCACTGATCACGTGGCTGATCATGCACTGATACCGTGACTGAGCATGGACTGATCACATGACTATCATGTAGTGATCACGTGACTTAATGGCGCTGATCATGTGACTGATCATGCGCTGATCATGTTTGCTATCATACACTGATCATGTGCCTCTGGAGGCAATAAACAAAGAGCTGAGTAGGCACGAATCAAACAGTCAGCAGGCAATAATCATGGAACTCAGGTGTGAGGAATCATGCTGCTCAGCTGGCAATAATCAAGCAGCTGAGCAGGCAGGAATTACGCAGCACAGCTGGCAATTGTCAAGCAGATGACAGGCAGGAATCGTGCAGCTCAGCTGGCAATTGTCAAGCAGATGAGCAGACAGTAATCACGCAGCTCAGCAGGCCCAGATCACGTGACTGAGCATGCACTGTTCACGTGGCTGATCATACACTGATCACGTGATGATCATGCACTGATCACTTGGATATCATGCACTGATCACGTGGCTGATCATACACTGCTCACGTAACTGATCATGCACTGATCACGTGGCTATCATGCACTGATCACGTGGCTGAACATGCACTGATCACGTGGCTGATCACACACCTGTCACGTGACATATCATGCACTGATCACGTGGCACTCATGCACTGATCACGTGGCTGATCATACTCTGCTCACGTAACTCATGCACACATCACGTGGCTATCATGCACTGCTCACGTGGCTCGTCATGGAATGATCACGTAGCAACCATATACTGGTCACGTGACTGATCATGCAAAGATCACGTAAATGATCATGCACTGTTCACGTGACTGATCATGTACTGATCACGTGACTGATCATGCACTGATCACGTGGCTATCATGCACTGCTCACGTGGCTGATCATGCAACGATCACGTAGCAACCATGTACTGGTCACGTGACTGATCATGCACTGATCACGTAATTGATCATGCACTGATCACGTGGCTCATCATGCACTGATCACGTGGCTGATCACACATGTATCACGTGACTGATCATGCACTGATCACGTGGCTCTCATGCACTGATCACGTGGCTGTCATGCACTGATCACGTGGATATCATGCACTGATCACGTGGCTGATCACACGTATCACATGACTGATCATGCACTGATCACGTGGCTATCATGCACTGATCACGTGGCTATCATGCACTGATCACGTGGCTGATCAGGCAATGATCACGTAGCTACCATGTACTGGTCACGTGACTGATCATGCACTGATCACGTAATTGATCATGCACTGATCATGTGGCTGATCATGCACTGATCACGTGGCTGATCATACACTGATCACATAACTGATCATGCACTGATCACGTGACTGATCATGCACTGATCACGTGGCTATCATGCACTGATCACTTGGCTGACATACACTGATCACGTGCCTGGTCATGCACTGATCACGTGGCTGATCATGCACTGATCACGTGACTGATCATGCACTGATCACGTGTCTGATCATGCACTGATCACGTGGCTATCATGCACTGCTCACGTGGCTGATCATGCCATGATCACGCAGCTACCATGTACTGGTCACATGACTGATCATGCACTGATCACGTGACTGATCATGCAGTGATCACGTGGCTATCATGAACTACTCACGTGGCTGATCATGCAATGATCATGTAGCTACCATGTACAGGTCACGTGAATGATCATACACCCATCAGGTGACTGATCATGCACTGATCACGTGGCTATCATGCACTGATCACGAGACTGATCATGCACTGTTCACATCTATATCATGCACTGATCACATGACTATCATGCACTGATCACGTGGCTGATCATGCACTGATACCGTGACTGAGCATGGACTGATCACATGACTATCATGTAGTGATCACGTGACTTAATGGCGCTGATCATGTGACTGATCATGCGCTGATCATGTTTGCTATCATACACTGATCATGTGCCTCTGGAGGCAATAAACAAAGAGCTGAGTAGGCACGAATCAAACAGTCAGCAGGCAATAATCATGGAACTCAGGTGTGAGGAATCATGCTGCTCAGCTGGCAATAATCAAGCAGCTGAGCAGGCAGGAATTACGCAGCACAGCTGGCAATTGTCAAGCAGATGACAGGCAGGAATCGTGCAGCTCAGCTGGCAATTGTCAAGCAGATGAGCAGACAGTAATCACGCAGCTCAGCAGGCCCAGATCACGTGACTGAGCATGCACTGTTCACGTGGCTGATCATACACTGATCACGTGATGATCATGCACTGATCACTTGGATATCATGCACTGATCACGTGGCTGATCATACACTGTTCACGTGTCTGACCATGCACTGATCACGTGGCTGATCATACACTGCTCACGTAACTGATCATGCACTGATCACGTGGCTATCATGCACTGATCACGTGGCTGAACATGCACTGTTCACGTGGCTGATCACACACCTGTCACGTGACATATCATGCACTGATCACGTGGCACTCATGCACTGATCACGTGGCTGATCATACTCTGCTCACGTAACTCATGCACACATCACGTGGCTATCATGCACTGCTCACGTGGGTCATGGAATGATCACGTAGCAACCATATACTGGTAACGTGACTGATCATGCAAAGATCACGTAAATGATCATGCACTGTTCACGTGACTGATCATGTACTGATCACGTGACTGATCATGCACTGACCACGTGGCTATCATGCTCTGCTCACGTGGCTGATCATGCAACGATCACGTAGCAACCATGTACTGGTCACGTGACTGATCATGCACTGATCACGTAATTGATCCTGCACTGATCACGTGGCTCATCATGCACTGATCACGTGGCTGATCACACATGTATCACGTGACTGATCATGCACTGATCACGTGGCTCTCATGCACTGATCACGTGGCTGTCATGCACTGATCACGTGGATATCATGCACTGATCACGTGGCTGATCACACACGTATCACATGACTGATCATGCACTGATCACGTGGCTATCATGCACTGATCACGTGGCTGATCATGCAATGATCACGTAGCTACCATGTACTGGTCACGTGACTGATCATGCACTGATCACGTAATTGATCATGCACTGATCATGTGGCTGATCATGCACTGATCACGTGGCTGATCATACACTGATCACATAACTGATCATGCACTGATCACGTGACTGATCATGCACTGATCACGTGGCTATCATGCACTGATCACTTGGCTGGACATACACTGATCACGTGCTGATCATGCACTGATCACGTGACTGATCATGCACTGATCACGTGTCTGATCATGCACTGATCACGTGGCTATCATGCACTGCTCACGTGGCTGATCATGCCATGATCACGCAGCTACCATGTACTGGTCACATGACTGATCATGCACTGATCACGTGACTGATCATGCAGTGATCACGTGGCTATCATGAACTACTCACGTGGCTGATCATGCAATGATCATGTAGCTACCATGTACAGGTCACGTGACTGATCATACACCCATCAGGTGACTGATCATGCACTGATCACGTCTATATCATGCACTGATCACATGACTGCCCATGCACTGATCACGTGGATGATCATACACTAATCTTGTGACAGATCATGCACTGATCACGTGGCTGATCATGCACTGATACCGTGACTGAGCATGGACTGATCACATGACTATCATGTAGTGATCACGTGACTTAATGGCGCTGATCATGTGACTGATCATGCGCTGATCATGTTTGCTATCATACACTGATCATGTGCCTCTGGAGGCAATAAACAAAGAGCTGAGTAGGCACGAATCAAACAGTCAGCAGGCAATAATCATGGAACTCAGGTGTGAGGAATCATGCTGCTCAGCTGGCAATAATCAAGCAGCTGAGCAGGCAGGAATTACGCAGCACAGCTGGCAATTGTCAAGCAGATGACAGGCAGGAATCGTGCAGCTCAGCTGGCAATTGTCAAGCAGATGAGCAGACAGTAATCACGCAGCTCAGCAGGCCCAGATCACGTGACTGAGCATGCACTGTTCACGTGGCTGATCATACACTGATCACGTGATGATCATGTACTGATCACTTGGATATCATGCACTGATCACGTGGCTGATCATACACTGATCACGTAACTGATCATGCACTGATCACGTGGCTATCATGCACTGATCACGTGGCTGAACATGCACTGTTCACGTGGCTGATCACACACCTGTCACGTGACATATCCTGCACTGATCACGTGGCACTCATGCACTGATCACGTGGCTGATCATACTCTGCTCACGTAACTCATGCACACATCACGTGGCTATCATGCACTGCTCACGTGGCTCGTCATGGAATGATCACGTAGCAACCATATACTGGTCACGTGACTGATCATGCAAAGATCACGTAAATGATCATGCACTGTTCACGTGACTGATCATGTACTGATCACGTGACTGATCATGCACTGATCACGTGGCTATCATGCTCTGCTCACGTGGCTGATCATGCAACGATCACGTAGCAACCATGTACTGGTCACGTGACTGATCATGCACTGATCACGTAATTGATCCTGCACTGATCACGTGGCTCATCATGCACTGATCACGTGGCTGATCACACATGTATCACGTGACTGATCATGCACTGATCACGTGGCTATCATGCACTGATCACGTGGCTGTCATGCACTGATCACGTGGATATCATGCACTGATCATGTGGCTGATCACACACGTATCACATGACTGATCATGCACTGATCACGTGGCTATCATGCACTGATCACGTGGCTATCATGCACTGATCACGTGGCTGATCATGCAATGATCACGAGCTACCATGTACTGGTCACGTGACTGATCATGCACTGATCACGTAATTGATCATGCACTGATCATGTGGCTGATCATGCACTGATCACGTGGCTGATCATGCACTGATCACATGACTGATCATGCACTGATCACGTGACTGATCATGCACTGATCACGTGGCTATCATGCACTGATCACTGGCTGATCATGCACTGATCACGTGACTGATCATGCACTGATCACGTGGCTGATCATGCACTGATCACGTGACTGATCATGCACTGATCACGTGTCTGATCATGCACTGATCACGTGGCTATCATGCACTGATCACGTGGCTGATCATGCCATGATCACGCAGCTACCATGTACTGGTCACGTGACTGATCATGCACTGATCACGTGACTGATCATGCACTGATCACGTGGCTATCATGCACTACTCACGTGGCTGATCATGCAATGATCACGTAGCTACCATGCACTGATCACGTGAATGATCATGCACTGATCACGTGACTGATCATGCACTGATCACGTGGCTGATCATGCACTGATCACGTGACTGATCATGCACTGATCACGTCTATATCATGCACTGATCACATGACTATCATGCACTGATCACGTGGCTGATCATGCACTGATCACGTGACTGATCATGCACTGATCACGTGGCTATCATGCACTGATCACGTGACTTCATGCACTGATCATGTGACTGATCATGCACTGATCACGTGATGATCATGCACTGATCACGTGGCTGATCATGCACTGATCACGTGGCTATCATGCACTGATCACGTGGCTGATCATGCACTGATCACGTAGCTATCATGCACTGATCACGTGACTGATCATGCACTGATCACGTGGCTGATCATGCACTGATCACGTGGCTGATCATGCACTGATCACGTGGCTGATCATGCACTGATCACGTAACTGATCATGCACTGATCACGTGGCTGATCATGCACTGATCACGTGGCTGATCATGCACTGATCACGTGGCTGATCATGCACTGATCACGTGACTGATCATGCACTGATCACGTGGCTGATCATGCACTGATCACGTGACTGATCATGCACTGATCACGTGGCTGATCATGCACTGATCACGTGACTGATCATGCACTGATCACGTGACTGATCATGCACTGATCACGTGGCTATCATGCACTGCTCACGTGGCTGATCATGCCATGATCACAGCTACCATGTACTGGTCACATGACTGATCATGCACTGATCACGTGACTGATCATGCAGTGATCACGTGGCTATCATGCACTACTCACGTGGCTGATCATGCAATGATCATGTAGCTACCATGTACAGGTCACGTGAATGATCATACACCCATCAGGTGACTGATCATGCACTGATCACGTGGCTATCATGCACTGATCACGAGACTGATCATGCACTGATCACGTCTATATCATGCACTGATCACATGACTGCCCGTGCACTGATCACGTGGATGATCATACACTAATCTTGTGACAGATCATGCACTGATCACGTGGCTGATCATGCACTGATACCGTGACTGAGCATGGACTGATCACATGACTATCATGTAGTGATCACGTGACTTAATGGCGCTGATCATGTGACTGATCATGCGCTGATCATGTTTGCTATCATACACTGATCATGTGCCTCTGGAGGCAATAAACAAAGAGCTGAGTAGGCACGAATCAAACAGTCAGCAGGCAATAATCATGGAACTCAGGTGTGAGGAATCATGCTGCTCAGCTGGCAATAATCAAGCAGCTGAGCAGGCAGGAATTACGCAGCACAGCTGGCAATTGTCAAGCAGATGACAGGCAGGAATCGTGCAGCTCAGCTGGCAATTGTCAAGCAGATGAGCAGACAGTAATCACGCAGCTCAGCAGGCCCAGATCACGTGACTGAGCATGCACTGTTCACGTGGCTGATCATACACTGATCACGTGATGATCATGCACTGATCACTTGGATATCATGCACTGATCACGTGGCTGATCATACACTGTTCACGTGTCTGACCATGCACTGATCACGTGGCTGATCATGCACTGCTCACGTAACTGATCATGCACTGATCACGTGGCTATCATGCACTGATCACGTGGCTGAACATGCACTGTTCACGTGGCTGATCACACACCTGTCACGTGACATATCATGCACTGATCACGTGGCACTCATGCACTGATCACGTGGCTGATCATACTCTGCTCACGTAACTCATGCACACATCACGTGGCTATCATGCACTGCTCACGTGGCTCGTCATGGAATGATCACGTAGCAACCATATACTGGTCACGTGACTGATCATGCAAAGATCACGTAAATGATCATGCACTGTTCACGTGACTGATCATGTACTGATCACGTGACTGATCATGCACTGATCACGTGGCTATCATGCTCTGCTCACGTGGCTGATCATGCAACGATCACGTAGCAACCATGTACTGGTCACGTGACTGATCATGCACTGATCACGTAATTGATCCTGCACTGATCACGTGGCTCATCATGCACTGATCACGTGGCTGATCACACATATCACGTGACTGATCATGCACTGATCACGTGGCTCTCATGCACTGATCACGTGGCTGTCATGCACTGATCACGTGGATATCATGCACTGATCACGTGGCTGATCACACACGTATCACATGACTGATCATGCACTGATCACGTGGCTATCATGCACTGATCACGTGGCTATCATGCACTGATCACGTGGCTGATCAGGCAATGATCACGTAGCTACCATGTACTGGTCACGTGACTGATCATGCACTGATCACGTAATTGATCATGCACTGATCATGTGGCTGATCATGCACTGATCACGTGGCTGATCATACACTGATCACGTAACTGATCATGCACTGATCACGTGACTGATCATGCACTGATCACGTGGCTATCATGCACTGATCACTTGGCTGACATACACTGATCACGTGCCTGATCATGCACTGATCACGTGGCTGATCATGCACTGATCACGTGACTGATCATGCACTGATCTCGTGTCTGATCATGCACTGATCACGTGGCTATCATGCACTGCTCACGTGGCTGATCATGCATGATCACGCAGCTACCATGTACTGGTCACGTGACTGATCATGCACTGATCACGTGACTGATCATGCACTGATCACGTGGCTATCATGAACTACTCACGTGGCTGATCATGCAATGATCATGTAGCTACCATGTACAGGTCACGTGAATGATCATACACCCATCAGGTGACTGATCATGCACTGATCACGTGGCTATCATGCACTGATCACGTGACTGATCATGCACTGCACGTCTATATCATGCACTGATCACATGACTGCCCGTGCACTGATCACGTGGATGATCATACACTAATCTTGTGACAGATCATGCACTGATCACGTGGCTGATCATGCACTGATACCGTGACTGAGCATGGACTGATCACATGACTATCATGTAGTGATCACGTGACTTAATGGCGCTGATCATGTGACTGATCATGCGCTGATCATGTTTGCTATCATACACTGATCATGTGCCTCTGGAGGCAATAAACAAAGAGCTGAGTAGGCACGAATCAAACAGTCAGCAGGCAATAATCATGGAACTCAGGTGTGAGGAATCATGCTGCTCAGCTGGCAATAATCAAGCAGCTGAGCAGGCAGGAATTACGCAGCACAGCTGGCAATTGTCAAGCAGATGACAGGCAGGAATCGTGCAGCTCAGCTGGCAATTGTCAAGCAGATGAGCAGACAGTAATCACGCAGCTCAGCAGGCCCAGATCACGTGACTGAGCATGCACTGTTCACGTGGCTGATCATACACTGATCACGTGATGATCATGCACTGATCACGGATATCATGCACTGATCACGTGGCTGATCATACACTGTTCACGTGTCTGACCATGCACTGATCACGTGGCTGATCATGCACTGATCACGTGGCTATCATGCACTGATCACGTGGCTGATCATGCACTGATCACGTGGCTGATCACACACCTGTCACGTGACTATCATGCACTGATCACGTGGCACTCATGCACTGATCACGTGGCTGATCATACTCTGCTCACGTGACTCATGCACACATCACGTGGCTATCATGCACTGCTCACGTGGCTGATCATGGAATGATCACAGCAACCATATACTGGTCACGTGACTGATCATGCACTGATCACGTAAATGATCATGCACTGTTCACGTGACTGATCATGTACTGATCACGTGACTGATCATGCACTGATCACGTGGCTATCATGCACTGCTCACGTGGCTGATCATGCAATGATCATAGCAACCATGTACTGGTCACGTGACTGATCATGCACTGATCACGTAATTGATCATGCACTGATCACGTGGCTCATCATGCACTGATCACGTGGCTGATCACACATGTATCACGTGACTGATCATGCACTGATCACGTGGCTATCATGCACTGATCACGTGGCTATCATGCACTGATCACGTGGCTGATCACACACTGTATCATGACTGATCATGCACTGATCACGTGGCTATCATGCACTGATCACGTGGCTATCATGCACTGATCACGTGGCTGATCATGCACTGATCACGTAGCTATCATGCACTGGTCACGTGACTGATCATGCACTGATCACGTAATTGATCATGCACTGATCACGTGGCTGATCATGCACTGATCACGTGGCTGATCATACACTGATCACATGACTGATCATGCACTGATCACGTGACTGATCATGCACTGATCACGTGGCTATCATGCACTGATCACGTGGCTGATCATGCACTGATCACGTAGCTATCATGCACTGATCACGTGACTGATCATGCACTGATCACGTGACTGATCATGCACTGATCACGTGGCTGATCATGCACTGATCACGTGGCTGATCATGCACTGATCACGTGGCTGATCATGCACTGATCACGTGGCTGATCATGCACTGATCACGTAACTGATCATGCACTGATCACGTGGCTCATCATGCACTGATCACGTGGCTGATCACACATGATCACGTGACTGATCATGCACTGATCACGTGGCTCTCATGCACTGATCACGTGACTGATCATGCACTGATCACGTGGCTATCATGCACTGATCACGTGGCTGATCACACACGATCACATGACTGATCATGCACTGATCACGTGGCTATCATGCACTGATCACGTGGCTGATCATGCAATGATCACGTAGCTACCATGTACTGGTCACGTGACTGATCATGCACTGATCACGTAATTGATCATGCACTGATCATGTGGCTGATCATGCACTGATCACGTGGCTGATCATACACTGATCACGTGACTGATCATGCACTGATCACGTGACTGATCATGCACTGATCACGTGGCTATCATGCACTGATCACGTGGCTGATCATGCACTGATCACGTGGCTGATCATGCACTGATCACGTGACTGATCATGCACTGATCGTGTCTGATCATGCACTGATCACGTGGCTATCATGCACTGCTCACGTGGCTGATCATGCCATGATCACGCAGCTACCATGTACTGGTCACATGACTGATCATGCACTGATCACGTGACTGATCATGCAGTGATCACGTGGCTATCATGCACTACTCACGTGGCTGATCATGCAATGATCATGTAGCTACCATGTACAGGTCACGTGAATGATCATACACCCATCAGGTGACTGATCATGCACTGATCACGTGGCTATCATGCACTGATCACGAGACTGATCATGCACTGTTCACGTCTATATCATGCACTGATCACATGACTGCCCATGCACTGATCACGTGGATGATCATACACTAATCTTGTGACAGATCATGCACTGATCACGTGGCTGATCATGCACTGATACCGTGACTGAGCATGGACTGATCACATGACTATCATGTAGTGATCACGTGACTTAATGGCGCTGATCATGTGACTGATCATGCGCTGATCATGTTTGCTATCATACACTGATCATGTGCCTCTGGAGGCAATAAACAAAGAGCTGAGTAGGCACGAATCAAACAGTCAGCAGGCAATAATCATGGAACTCAGGTGTGAGGAATCATGCTGCTCAGCTGGCAATAATCAAGCAGCTGAGCAGGCAGGAATTACGCAGCACAGCTGGCAATTGTCAAGCAGATGACAGGCAGGAATCGTGCAGCTCAGCTGGCAATTGTCAAGCAGATGAGCAGACAGTAATCACGCAGCTCAGCAGGCCCAGATCACGTGACTGAGCATGCACTGTTCACGTGGCTGATCATACACTGATCACGTGATGATCATGCACTGATCACGTGGATATCATGCACTGATCACGTGGCTGATCATACACTGATCACGTGACTGATCATGCACTGATCACGTGGCTATCATGCACTGATCACGTGGCTGATCATGCACTGATCACGTGTCTGATCATGCACTGATCACGTGGCTGATCATACACTGCTCACGTAACTGATCATGCACTGATCACGTGGCTATCATGCACTGATCACGTGGCTGAACATGCACTGTTCACGTGGCTGATCACACACTGTCACGTGACATATCATGCACTGATCACGTGGCACTCATGCACTGATCACGTGGCTGATCATACTCTGCTCACGTAACTCATGCACACATCACGTGGCTATCATGCACTGCTCACGTGGCTGTCATGGAATGATCACGTAGCTACCATATACTGGTCACGTGACTGATCATGCACTGATCACGTAAATGATCATGCACTGTTCACGTGACTGATCATGTACTGATCACGTGACTGATCATGCACTGATCACGTGGCTATCATGCACTGCTCACGTGGCTGATCATGCAACGATCACGTAGCAACCATGTACTGATCACGTGACTGATCATGCACTGATCACGTAATTGATCATGCACTGATCACGTGGCTGATCATGCACTGATCACGTGGCTGATCACACATGTATCACGTGACTGATCATGCACTGATCACGTGGCTATCATGCACTGATCACGTGGCTGATCATGCACTGATCACGTGGCTATCATGCACTGATCACGTGGCTGATCACACACGATCACGTGACTGATCATGCACTGATCACGTGGCTATCATGCACTGATCACGTGGCTGATCATGCAATGATCACGTAGCTACCATGTACTGGTCACGTGACTGATCATGCACTGATCACGTAATGATCATGCACTGATCACTGGGCTGATCATGCACTGATCACGTGGCTGATCATGCACTGATCACATGACTGATCATGCACTTTTCACGAGACTGATCATGCACTGATCACGTCTATATCATGCACTGATCACATGACTGCCCATGCACTGATCACGTGGATGATCATACACTAATCTTGTGACAGATCATGCACTGATCACGTGGCTGATCATGCACTGATACCGTGACTGAGCATGGACTGATCACATGACTATCATGTAGTGATCACGTGACTTAATGGCGCTGATCATGTGACTGATCATGCGCTGATCATGTTTGCTATCATACACTGATCATGTGCCTCTGGAGGCAATAAACAAAGAGCTGAGTAGGCACGAATCAAACAGTCAGCAGGCAATAATCATGGAACTCAGGTGTGAGGAATCATGCTGCTCAGCTGGCAATAATCAAGCAGCTGAGCAGGCAGGAATTACGCAGCACAGCTGGCAATTGTCAAGCAGATGACAGGCAGGAATCGTGCAGCTCAGCTGGCAATTGTCAAGCAGATGAGCAGACAGTAATCACGCAGCTCAGCAGGCCCAGATCACGTGACTGAGCATGCACTGTTCACGTGGCTGATCATACACTGATCACGTGATGATCATGCACTGATCACTTGGATATCATGCACTGATCACGTGGCTGATCATACACTGTTCACGTGTCTGACCATGCACTGATCACGTGGCTGATCATACACTGCTCACGTAACTGATCATGCACTGATCACGTGGCTATCATGCACTGATCACGTGGCTGAACATGCACTGTTCACGTGGCTGATCACACACCTGTCACGTGACATATCATGCACTGATCACGTGGCACTCATGCACTGATCACGTGGCTGATCATACTCTGCTCACGTAACTCATGCACACATCACGTGGCTATCATGCACTGCTCACGTGGCTCGTCATGGAATGATCACGTAGCAACCATATACTGGTCACGTGACTGATCATGCAAAGATCACGTAAATGATCATGCACTGTTCACGTGACTGATCATGTACTGATCACGTGACTGATCATGCACTGATCACGTGGCTATCATGCTCTGCTCACGTGGCTGATCATGCAACGATCACGTAGCAACCATGTACTGGTCACGTGACTGATCATGCACTGATCACGTAATTGATCCTGCACTGATCACGTGGCTCATCATGCACTGATCACGTGGCTGATCACACATGTATCACGTGACTGATCATGCACTGATCCCGTGGCTCTCATGCACTGATCACGTGGCTGTCATGCACTGATCACGTGGATATCATGCACTGATCACGTGGCTGATCACACACGTATCACATGACTGATCATGCACTGATCACGTGGCTATCATGCACTGATCACGTGGCTGATCATGCAATGATCACGTAGCTACCATGTACTGGTCACGTGACTGATCATGCACTGATCACGTAATTGATCATGCACTGATCACGTGGCTGATCATGCACTGATCACGTGGCTGATCATACACTGATCACATAACTGATCATGCACTGATCACGTGACTGATCATGCACTGATCACGTGGCTATCATGCACTGATCACTTGGCTGACATACACTGATCACGTGCCTGATCATGCACTGATCACGTGACTGATCATGCACTGATCACGTGCTGATCATGCACTGATCACGTGGCTATCATGCACTGATCACGTGGCTGATCATGCCATGATCACGCAGCTACCATGTACTGGTCACATGACTGATCATGCACTGATCACGTGACTGATCATGCACTGATCACGTGGCTATCATGCACTACTCACGTGGCTGATCATGCAATGATCATGTAGCTACCATGTACAGGTCACGTGAATGATCATACACCCATCAGGTGACTGATCATGCACTGATCACGTCTATATCATGCACTGATCACATGACTGCCCATGCACTGATCACGTGGATGATCATACACTAATCTTGTGACAGATCATGCACTGATCACGTGGCTGATCATGCACTGATACCGTGACTGAGCATGGACTGATCACATGACTATCATGTAGTGATCACGTGACTTAATGGCGCTGATCATGTGACTGATCATGCGCTGATCATGTTTGCTATCATACACTGATCATGTGCCTCTGGAGGCAATAAACAAAGAGCTGAGTAGGCACGAATCAAACAGTCAGCAGGCAATAATCATGGAACTCAGGTGTGAGGAATCATGCTGCTCAGCTGGCAATAATCAAGCAGCTGAGCAGGCAGGAATTACGCAGCACAGCTGGCAATTGTCAAGCAGATGACAGGCAGGAATCGTGCAGCTCAGCTGGCAATTGTCAAGCAGATGAGCAGACAGTAATCACGCAGCTCAGCAGGCCCAGATCACGTGACTGAGCATGCACTGTTCACGTGGCTGATCATACACTGATCACGTGATGATCATGCACTGATCACTTGGATATCATGCACTGATCACGTGGCTGATCATGCACTGATCACGTGTCTGATCATGCACTGATCACGTGGCTGATCATACACTGCTCACGTAACTCATGCACTGATCACGTGGCTATCATGCACTGATCACGTGGCTGATCATGCACTGATCACGTGGCTATCATGCACTGGTCACGTGACTGATCATGCACTGATCACGTAATTGATCATGCACTGATCACGTGACTGATCATACTGATCACGTGACTGATCATGCACTGATCACGTGGCTATCATGCACTGCTCACGTGGCTGATCATGCAACGATCACGTAGCAACCATGTACTGGTCACGTGACTGATCATGCACTGATCACGTAATTGATCATGCACTGATCACGTGGCTGATCATGCACTGATCACGTGGCTGATCACACATGATCACGTGACTGATCATGCACTGATCACGTGGCTCTCATGCACTGATCACGTGGCTGTCATGCACTGATCACGTGGCTATCATGCACTGATCACGTGGCTGATCACACACGTATCACGTGACTGATCATGCACTGATCACGTGGCTATCATGCACTGATCACGTGGCTATCATGCACTGATCACGTGGCTGATCATGCAATGATCACGTAGCTACCATGTACTGGTCACGTGACTGATCATGCACTGATCACGTAATTGATCATGCACTGATCACGTGGCTGATCATGCACTGATCACGTGGCTGATCATACACTGATCACGTGACTGATCATGCACTGATCACGTGACTGATCATGCACTGATCACGTGGCTATCATGCACTGATCACGTGGCTGATCATGCACTGATCACGTGCCTGATCATGCACTGATCACGTGGCTGATCATGCACTGATCACGTGACTGATCATGCACTGATCACGTGGCTATCATGCACTGATCACGTGGCTGATCATGCACTGATCACGTAGCAACCATGTACTGGTCACGTGACTGATCATGCACTGATCACGTAATTGATCATGCACTGATCACGTGGCTCATCATGCACTGATCACGTGGCTGATCACACATGATCACGTGACTGATCATGCACTGATCACGTGGCTATCATGCACTGATCACGTGGCTGATCATGCACTGATCACGTGGATATCATGCACTGATCACGTGGCTGATCATGCACGATCACATGACTGATCATGCACTGATCACGTGGCTATCATGCACTGATCACGTGGCTATCATGCACTGATCACGTGGCTGATCATGCAATGATCACGTAGCTACCATGTACTGGTCACGTGACTGATCATGCACTGATCACGTAATTGATCATGCACTGATCATGTGGCTGATCATGCACTGATCACGTGGCTGATCATACACTGATCACGTAACTGATCATGCACTGATCACGTGACTGATCATGCACTGATCACGTGGCTATCATGCACTGATCACGTGGCTGACATACACTGATCACGTGCCTGGTCATGCACTGATCACGTGGCTGATCATGCACTGATCACGTGACTGATCATGCACTGATCACGTGTCTGATCATGCACTGATCACGTGGCTATCATGCACTGCTCACGTGGCTGATCATGCCATGATCACGCAGCTACCATGTACTGGTCACATGACTGATCATGCACTGATCACGTGACTGATCATGCACTGATCACGTGGCTATCATGCACTACTCACGTGGCTGATCATGCAATGATCATGTAGCTACCATGTACAGGTCACGTGAATGATCATACACCCATCAGGTGACTGATCATGCACTGATCACGTGGCTATCATGCACTGATCACGTGACTGATCATGCACTGATCACGTCTATATCATGCACTGATCACATGACTATCATGCACTGATCACGTGGCTGATCATGCACTGATACCGTGACTGAGCATGGACTGATCACATGACTATCATGTAGTGATCACGTGACTTAATGGCGCTGATCATGTGACTGATCATGCGCTGATCATGTTTGCTATCATACACTGATCATGTGCCTCTGGAGGCAATAAACAAAGAGCTGAGTAGGCACGAATCAAACAGTCAGCAGGCAATAATCATGGAACTCAGGTGTGAGGAATCATGCTGCTCAGCTGGCAATAATCAAGCAGCTGAGCAGGCAGGAATTACGCAGCACAGCTGGCAATTGTCAAGCAGATGACAGGCAGGAATCGTGCAGCTCAGCTGGCAATTGTCAAGCAGATGAGCAGACAGTAATCACGCAGCTCAGCAGGCCCAGATCACGTGACTGAGCATGCACTGTTCACGTGGCTGATCATACACTGATCACGTGATGATCATGCACTGATCACTTGGATATCATGCACTGATCACGTGGCTGATCATACACTGTTCACGTGTCTGACCATGCACTGATCACGTGGCTGATCATACACTGCTCACGTAACTGATCATGCACTGATCACGTGGCTATCATGCACTGATCACGTGGCTGAACATGCACTGTTCACGTGGCTGATCACACACCTGTCACGTGACATATCATGCACTGATCACGTGGCACTCATGCACTGATCACGTGGCTGATCATACTCTGCTCACGTAACTCATGCACACATCACGTGGCTATCATGCACTGCTCACGTGGCTCGTCATGGAATGATCACGTAGCAACCATATACTGGTCACGTGACTGATCATGCAAGATCACGTAAATGATCATGCACTGTTCACGTGACTGATCATGTACTGATCACGTGACTGATCATGCACTGATCACGTGGCTATCATGCACTGCTCACGTGGCTGATCATGCAACGATCACGTAGCAACCATGTACTGGTCACGTGACTGATCATGCACTGATCACGTAATTGATCCTGCACTGATCACGTGGCTCATCATGCACTGATCACGTGGCTGATCACACATGTATCACGTGACTGATCATGCACTGATCACGTGGCTCTCATGCACTGATCACGTGGCTGTCATGCACTGATCACGTGGATATCATGCACTGATCACGTGGCTGATCACACACGTATCACATGACTGATCATGCACTGATCACGTGGCTATCATGCACTGATCACGTGGCTATCATGCACTGATCACGTGGCTGATCATGCAATGATCACGTAGCTACCATGTACTGTCACGTGACTGATCATGCACTGATCACGTAATTGATCATGCACTGATCACGTGGCTGATCATGCACTGATCACGTGGCTGATCATGCACTGATCACGTAACTGATCATGCACTGATCACGTGACTGATCATGCACTGATCACGTGGCTATCATGCACTGATCACGTGGCTGATCATGCACTGATCACGTGACTGATCATGCACTGATCACGTGGCTGATCATGCACTGATCACGTGACTGATCATGCACTGATCACGTGGCTGATCATGCACTGATCACGTGACTGATCATGCACTGATCACGTGACTGATCATGCACTGATCACGTGGCTATCATGCACTGATCACGTGGCTGATCATGCATGATCACGCAGCTATCATGTACTGATCACGTGACTGATCATGCACTGATCACGTGACTGATCATGCACTGATCACGTGGCTATCATGCACTGATCACGTGGCTGATCATGCACTGATCACGTGGCTATCATGCACTGATCACGTGACTGATCATGCACTGATCACGTGACTGATCATGCACTGATCACGTGGCTATCATGCACTGATCACGTGACTGATCATGCACTGATCACGTGATGATCATGCACTGATCACGTGACTGCATGCACTGATCACGTGGCTGATCATGCAATGATCATGTAGCTACCATGTACAGGTCACGTGAATGATCATACACCCATCAGGTGACTGATCATGCACTGATCACGTGGCTATCATGCACTGATCACGAGACTGATCATGCACTGATCACGTCTATATCATGCACTGATCACATGACTGCCATGCACTGATCACGTGGATGATCATACACTAATCATGTGACAGATCATGCACTGATCACGTGGCTGATCATGCACTGATACCGTGACTGAGCATGGACTGATCACATGACTATCATGTAGTGATCACGTGACTTAATGGCGCTGATCATGTGACTGATCATGCGCTGATCATGTTTGCTATCATACACTGATCATGTGCCTCTGGAGGCAATAAACAAAGAGCTGAGTAGGCACGAATCAAACAGTCAGCAGGCAATAATCATGGAACTCAGGTGTGAGGAATCATGCTGCTCAGCTGGCAATAATCAAGCAGCTGAGCAGGCAGGAATTACGCAGCACAGCTGGCAATTGTCAAGCAGATGACAGGCAGGAATCGTGCAGCTCAGCTGGCAATTGTCAAGCAGATGAGCAGACAGTAATCACGCAGCTCAGCAGGCCCAGATCACGTGACTGAGCATGCACTGTTCACGTGGCTGATCATACACTGATCACGTGATGATCATGCACTGATCACTTGGATATCATGCACTGATCACGTGGCTGATCATACACTGTTCACGTGTCTGACCATGCACTGATCACGTGGCTGATCATACACTGCTCACGTAACTGATCATGCACTGATCACGTGGCTATCATGCACTGATCACGTGGCTGAACATGCACTGTTCACGTGGCTGATCACACACCTGTCACGTGACATATCATGCACTGATCACGTGGCACTCATGCACTGATCACGTGGCTGATCATACTCTGCTCACGTAACTCATGCACACATCACGTGGCTATCATGCACTGCTCACGTGGCTCGTCATGGAATGATCACGTAGCAACCATATACTGGTACGTGACTGATCATGCAAAGATCACGTAAATGATCATGCACTGTTCACGTGACTGATCATGTACTGATCACGTGACTGATCATGCACTGATCACGTGGCTATCATGCTCTGCTCACGTGGCTGATCATGCAACGATCACGTAGCAACCATGTACTGGTCACGTGACTGATCATGCACTGATCACGTAATTGATCCTGCACTGATCACGTGGCTCATCATGCACTGATCACGTGGCTGATCACACATGTATCACGTGACTGATCATGCACTGATCACGTGGCTCTCATGCACTGATCACGTGGCTGTCATGCACTGATCACGTGGATATCATGCACTGATCACGTGGCTGATCACACACGTATCACATGACTGATCATGCACTGATCACGTGGCTATCATGCACTGATCACGTGGCTATCATGCACTGATCACGTGGCTGATCATGCAATGATCACGTAGCTACCATGTACTGATCACGTGACTGATCATGCACTGATCACGTAATTGATCATGCACTGATCATGTGGCTGATCATGCACTGATCACGTGGCTGATCATACACTGATCACATAACTGATCATGCACTGATCACGTGACTGATCATGCACTGATCACGTGGCTATCATGCACTGATCACTTGGCTGACATACACTGATCACGTGCCTGGTCATGCACTGATCACGTGGCTGATCATGCACTGATCACGTGACTGATCATGCACTGATCACGTGTCTGATCATGCACTGATCACGTGGCTATCATGCACTGCTCACGTGGCTGATCATGCCATGATCACGCAGCTACCATGTACTGGTCACATGACTGATCATGCACTGATCACGTGACTGATCATGCAGTGATCACGTGGCTATCATGCACTACTCACGTGGCTGATCATGCAATGATCATGTAGCTACCATGTACAGGTCACGTGAATGATCATACACCCATCAGGTGACTGATCATGCACTGATCACGTGGCTATCATGCACTGATCACGAGACTGATCATGCACTGATCACGTCTATATCATGCACTGATCACATGACTGCCCATGCACTGATCACGTGGATGATCATACACTAATCTTGTGACAGATCATGCACTGATCACGTGGCTGATCATGCACTGATACCGTGACTGAGCATGGACTGATCACATGACTATCATGTAGTGATCACGTGACTTAATGGCGCTGATCATGTGACTGATCATGCGCTGATCATGTTTGCTATCATACACTGATCATGTGCCTCTGGAGGCAATAAACAAAGAGCTGAGTAGGCACGAATCAAACAGTCAGCAGGCAATAATCATGGAACTCAGGTGTGAGGAATCATGCTGCTCAGCTGGCAATAATCAAGCAGCTGAGCAGGCAGGAATTACGCAGCACAGCTGGCAATTGTCAAGCAGATGACAGGCAGGAATCGTGCAGCTCAGCTGGCAATTGTCAAGCAGATGAGCAGACAGTAATCACGCAGCTCAGCAGGCCCAGATCACGTGACTGAGCATGCACTGTTCACGTGGCTGATCATACACTGATCACGTGATGATCATGCACTGATCACTTGGATATCATGCACTGATCACGTGGCTGATCATACACTGTTCACGTGTCTGACCATGCACTGATCACGTGGCTGATCATACACTGCTCACGTAACTGATCATGCACTGATCACGTGGCTATCATGCACTGATCACGTGGCTGAACATGCACTGTTCACGTGGCTGATCACACACCTGTCACGTGACATATCATGCACTGATCACGTGGCACTCATGCACTGATCACGTGGCTGATCATACTCTGCTCACGTAACTCATGCACACATCACGTGGCTATCATGCACTGCTCACGTGGCTCGTCATGGAATGATCACGTAGCAACCATATACTGGTCACGTGACTGATCATGCACTGATCACGTAAATGATCATGCACTGTTCACGTGACTGATCATGTACTGATCACGTGACTGATCATGCACTGATCACGTGGCTATCATGCTCTGCTCACGTGGCTGATCATGCAACGATCACGTAGCAACCATGTACTGGTCACGTGACTGATCATGCACTGATCACGTAATTGATCCTGCACTGATCACGTGGCTCATCATGCACTGATCACGTGGCTGATCACACATGTATCACGTGACTGATCATGCACTGATCACGTGGCTCTCATGCACTGATCACGTGGCTGTCATGCACTGATCACGTGGATATCATGCACTGATCACGTGGCTGATCACACACGTATCACATGACTGATCATGCACTGATCACGTGGCTATCATGCACTGATCACGTGGCTATCATGCACTGATCACGTGGCTGATCATGCAATGATCACGTAGCTACCATGTACTGTCACGTGACTGATCATGCACTGATCACGTAATTGATCATGCACTGATCACGTGGCTGATCATGCACTGATCACGTGGCTGATCATGCACTGATCACGTAACTGATCATGCACTGATCACGTGACTGATCATGCACTGATCACGTGGCTATCATGCACTGATCACGTGGCTGACATGCACTGATCACGTGACTGATCATGCACTGATCACGTGGCTGATCATGCACTGATCACGTGACTGATCATGCACTGATCACGTGGCTGATCATGCACTGATCACGTGACTGATCATGCACTGATCACGTGACTGATCATGCACTGATCACGTGGCTATCATGCACTGATCACGTGGCTGATCATGCATGATCACGCAGCTATCATGCACTGATCACGTGACTGATCATGCACTGATCACGTGACTGATCATGCACTGATCACGTGGCTATCATGCACTGATCACGTGGCTGATCATGCACTGATCACGTAGCTATCATGCACTGATCACGTGACTGATCATGCACTGATCACGTGACTGATCATGCACTGATCACGTGGCTATCATGCACTGATCACGTGACTGATCATGCACTGATCACGTGATATCATGCACTGATCACGTGACTGATCATGCACTGATCACGTGGCTGATCATGCAATGATCATGTAGCTACCATGTACAGGTCACGTGAATGATCATACACCCATCAGGTGACTGATCATGCACTGATCACGTGGCTATCATGCACTGATCACGTGACTGATCATGCACTGATCACGTCTATATCATGCACTGATCACATGACTGCCCATGCACTGATCACGTGGATGATCATACACTAATCTTGTGACAGATCATGCACTGATCACGTGGCTGATCATGCACTGATACCGTGACTGAGCATGGACTGATCACATGACTATCATGTAGTGATCACGTGACTTAATGGCGCTGATCATGTGACTGATCATGCGCTGATCATGTTTGCTATCATACACTGATCATGTGCCTCTGGAGGCAATAAACAAAGAGCTGAGTAGGCACGAATCAAACAGTCAGCAGGCAATAATCATGGAACTCAGGTGTGAGGAATCATGCTGCTCAGCTGGCAATAATCAAGCAGCTGAGCAGGCAGGAATTATGCAGCACAGCTGGCAATTGTCAAGCAGATGACAGGCAGGAATCGTGCAGCTCAGCTGGCAATTGTCAAGCAGATGAGCAGACAGTAATCACGCAGCTCAGCAGGCCCTGATCACGTGACTGAGCATGCACTGTTCACGTGGCTGATCATACACTGATCACGTGATGATCATGCACTGATCACTTGGATATCATGCACTGATCACGTGGCTGATCATACACTGTTCACGTGTCTGACCATGCACTGATCACGTGGCTGATCATACACTGCTCACGTAACTGATCATGCACTGATCACGTGGCTATCATGCACTGATCACGTGGCTGAACATGCACTGTTCACGTGGCTGATCACACACCTGTCACGTGACATATCATGCACTGATCACGTGGCACTCATGCACTGATCACGTGGCTGATCATACTCTGCTCACGTAACTCATGCACACATCACGTGGCTATCATGCACTGCTCACGTGGCTCGTCATGGAATGATCACGTAGCAACCATATACTGGTCACGTGACTGATCATGCAAAGATCACGTAAATGATCATGCACTGTTCACGTGACTGATCATGTACTGATCACGTGACTGATCATGCACTGATCACGTGGCTATCATGCACTGCTCACGTGGCTGATCATGCAACGATCACGTAGCAACCATGTACTGGTCACGTGACTGATCATGCACTGATCACGTAATTGATCATGCACTGATCACGTGGCTCATCATGCACTGATCACGTGGCTGATCACACATGTATCACGTGACTGATCATGCACTGATCACGTGGCTCTCATGCACTGATCACGTGGCTGTCATGCACTGATCACGTGGATATCATGCACTGATCACGTGGCTGATCACACACGTATCACATGACTGATCATGCACTGATCACGTGGCTATCATGCACTGATCACGTGGCTATCATGCACTGATCACGTGGCTGATCATGCAATGATCACGTAGCTACCATGTACTGGTCACGTGACTGATCATGCACTGATCACGTAATTGATCATGCACTGATCATGTGGCTGATCATGCACTGATCACGTGGCTGATCATGCACTGATCACGTAACTGATCATGCACTGATCACGTGACTGATCATGCACTGATCACGTGGCTATCATGCACTGATCACGGCTGGATCATACACTGATCACGTGCCTGATCATGCACTGATCACGTGGCTGATCATGCACTGATCACGTGACTGATCATGCACTGATCACGTGTCTGATCATGCACTGATCACGTGGCTATCATGCACTGCTCACGTGGCTGATCATGCCATGATCACGCAGCTACCATGTACTGGTCACATGACTGATCATGCACTGATCACGTGACTGATCATGCAGTGATCACGTGGCTATCATGAACTACTCACGTGGCTGATCATGCAATGATCATGTAGCTACCATGTACAGGTCACGTGAATGATCATACACCCATCAGGTGACTGATCATGCACTGATCACGTGGCTATCATGCACTGATCACGAGACTGATCATGCACTGTTCACGTCTATATCATGCACTGATCACATGACTGCCCATGCACTGATCACGTGGATGATCATACACTAATCTTGTGACAGATCATGCACTGATCACGTGGCTGATCATGCACTGATACCGTGACTGAGCATGGACTGATCACATGACTATCATGTAGTGATCACGTGACTTAATGGCGCTGATCATGTGACTGATCATGCGCTGATCATGTTTGCTATCATACACTGATCATGTGCCTCTGGAGGCAATAAACAAAGAGCTGAGTAGGCACGAATCAAACAGTCAGCAGGCAATAATCATGGAACTCAGGTGTGAGGAATCATGCTGCTCAGCTGGCAATAATCAAGCAGCTGAGCAGGCAGGAATTACGCAGCACAGCTGGCAATTGTCAAGCAGATGACAGGCAGGAATCGTGCAGCTCAGCTGGCAATTGTCAAGCAGATGAGCAGACAGTAATCACGCAGCTCAGCAGGCCCAGATCACGTGACTGAGCATGCACTGTTCACGTGGCTGATCATACACTGATCACGTGATGATCATGCACTGATCACTTGGATATCATGCACTGATCACGTGGCTGATCATACACTGTTCACGTGTCTGACCATGCACTGATCACGTGGCTGATCATACACTGCTCACGTAACTGATCATGCACTGATCACGTGGCTATCATGCACTGATCACGTGGCTGAACATGCACTGTTCACGTGGCTGATCACACACCTGTCACGTGACATATCATGCACTGATCACGTGGCACTCATGCACTGATCACGTGGCTGATCATACTCTGCTCACGTAACTCATGCACACATCACGTGGCTATCATGCACTGCTCACGTGGCTCGTCATGGAATGATCACGTAGCTACCATATACTGGTCACGTGACTGATCATGCACAGATCACGTAAATGATCATGCACTGTTCACGTGACTGATCATGTACTGATCACGTGACTGATCATGCACTGATCACGTGGCTATCATGCTCTGCTCACGTGGCTGATCATGCAACGATCACGTAGCAACCATGTACTGGTCACGTGACTGATCATGCACTGATCACGTAATTGATCCTGCACTGATCACGTGGCTCATCATGCACTGATCACGTGGCTGATCACACATGTATCACGTGACTGATCATGCACTGATCACGTGGCTATCATGCACTGATCACGTGGCTGTCATGCACTGATCACGTGGATATCATGCACTGATCACGTGGCTGATCACACACGTATCACATGACTGATCATGCACTGATCACGTGGCTATCATGCACTGATCACGTGGCTGATCATGCACTGATCACGTGGCTGATCATGCACTGATCACGTGACTGATCATGCACTGATCACGTGACTGATCATGCACTGATCACGTGGCTATCATGCACTGATCACGTGGCTGATCATGCATGATCACGTAGCTATCATGCACTGATCACGTGACTGATCATGCACTGATCACGTGGCTGATCATGCACTGATCACGTGACTGATCATGCACTGATCACGTGGCTATCATGCACTGATCACGTGGCTGATCATGCACTGATCACGTGGCTGATCACACACTGTCACGTGACTATCATGCACTGATCACGTGACTATCATGCACTGATCACGTGGCTGATCATACACTGATCACGTGACTCATGCACTGATCACGTGGCTATCATGCACTGATCACGTGGCTGTCATGGAATGATCACGTAGCAACCATATACTGGTCACGTGACTGATCATGCACTGATCACGTAAATGATCATGCACTGATCACGTGACTGATCATGCACTGATCACGTGACTGATCATGCACTGATCACGTGGCTATCATGCACTGCTCACGTGGCTGATCATGCACGATCACGTAGCAACCATGTACTGGTCACGTGACTGATCATGCACTGATCACGTAATTGATCATGCACTGATCACGTGGCTGATCATGCACTGATCACGTGGCTGATCACACATGATCACGTGACTGATCATGCACTGATCACGTGGCTCTCATGCACTGATCACGTGGCTGTCATGCACTGATCACGTGGATATCATGCACTGATCACGTGGCTGATCACACACGTCACATGACTGATCATGCACTGATCACGTGGCTATCATGCACTGATCACGTGGCTATCATGCACTGATCACGTGGCTGATCATGCAATGATCACGTAGCTACCATGTACTGGTCACGTGACTGATCATGCACTGATCACGTAATTGATCATGCACTGATCACGTGGCTGATCATGCACTGATCACGTGGCTGATCATACACTGATCACATAACTGATCATGCACTGATCACGTGACTGATCATGCACTGATCACGTGGCTATCATGCACTGATCACTTGGCTGACATACACTGATCACGTGCCTGATCATGCACTGATCACGTGGCTGATCATGCACTGATCACGTGACTGATCATGCACTGATCACGTGTCTGATCATGCACTGATCACGTGGCTATCATGCACTGCTCACGTGGCTGATCATGCCATGATCACGCAGCTACCATGTACTGGTCACATGACTGATCATGCACTGATCACGTGACTGATCATGCACACGTGGCTATCATGCACTACTCACGTGGCTGATCATGCAATGATCATGTAGCTACCATGTACAGGTCACGTGAATGATCATACACCCATCAGGTGACTGATCATGCACTGATCACGTGGCTATCATGCACTGATCACGAGACTGATCATGCACTGATCACGTCTATATCATGCACTGATCACATGACTGCCCATGCACTGATCACGTGGATGATCATACACTAATCTTGTGACAGATCATGCACTGATCACGTGGCTGATCATGCACTGATACCGTGACTGAGCATGGACTGATCACATGACTATCATGTAGTGATCACGTGACTTAATGGCGCTGATCATGTGACTGATCATGCGCTGATCATGTTTGCTATCATACACTGATCATGTGCCTCTGGAGGCAATAAACAAAGAGCTGAGTAGGCACGAATCAAACAGTCAGCAGGCAATAATCATGGAACTCAGGTGTGAGGAATCATGCTGCTCAGCTGGCAATAATCAAGCAGCTGAGCAGGCAGGAATTACGCAGCACAGCTGGCAATTGTCAAGCAGATGACAGGCAGGAATCGTGCAGCTCAGCTGGCAATTGTCAAGCAGATGAGCAGACAGTAATCACGCAGCTCAGCAGGCCCAGATCACGTGACTGAGCATGCACTGTTCACGTGGCTGATCATACACTGATCACGTGATGATCATGCACTGATCACTTGGATATCATGCACTGATCACGTGGCTGATCATACACTGTTCACGTGTCTGACCATGCACTGATCACGTGGCTGATCATACACTGATCACGTGGCTATCATGCACTGATCACGTGGCTGAACATGCACTGTTCACGTGGCTGATCACACACCTGTCACGTGACATATCATGCACTGATCACGTGGCACTCATGCACTGATCACGTGGCTGATCATACTCTGCTCACGTAACTCATGCACACATCACGTGGCTATCATGCACTGCTCACGTGGCTCGTCATGGAATGATCACGTAGCAACCATATACTGGTCACGTGACTGATCATGCAAAGATCACGTAAATGATCATGCACTGTTCACGTGACTGATCATGTACTGATCACGTGACTGATCATGCACTGATCACGTGGCTATCATGCTCTGCTCACGTGGCTGATCATGCAACGATCACGTAGCAACCATGTACTGGTCACGTGACTGATCATGCACTGATCACGTAATTGATCCTGCACTGATCACGTGGCTCATCATGCACTGATCACGTGGCTGATCACACATGTATCACGTGACTGATCATGCACTGATCACGTGGCTCTCATGCACTGATCACGTGGCTGTCATGCACTGATCACGTGGATATCATGCACTGATCACGTGGCTGATCACACACGTATCACATGACTGATCATGCACTGATCACGTGGCTATCATGCACTGATCACGTGGCTATCATGCACTGATCACGTGGCTGATCATGCAATGATCACGTAGCTACCATGTACTGGTCACGTGACTGATCATGCACTGATCACGTAATTGATCATGCACTGATCACGTGGCTGATCATGCACTGATCACGTGGCTGATCATACACTGATCACATAACTGATCATGCACTGATCACGTGACTGATCATGCACTGATCACGTGGCTATCATGCACTGATCACTTGGCTGGACATACACTGATCACGTGCCTGGTCATGCACTGATCACGTGGCTGATCATGCACTGATCACGTGACTGATCATGCACTGATCACGTGTCTGATCATGCACTGATCACGTGGCTATCATGCACTGCTCACGTGGCTGATCATGCCATGATCACGCAGCTACCATGTACTGGTCACATGACTGATCATGCACTGATCACGTGACTGATCATGCAGTGATCACGTGGCTATCATGAACTACTCACGTGGCTGATCATGCAATGATCATGTAGCTACCATGTACAGGTCACGTGAATGATCATACACCCATCAGGTGACTGATCATGCACTGATCACGTGGCTATCATGCACTGATCACGAGACTGATCATGCACTGATCACGTCTATATCATGCACTGATCACATGACTGCCCATGCACTGATCACGTGGATGATCATACACTAATCTTGTGACAGATCATGCACTGATCACGTGGCTGATCATGCACTGATACCGTGACTGAGCATGGACTGATCACATGACTATCATGTAGTGATCACGTGACTTAATGGCGCTGATCATGTGACTGATCATGCGCTGATCATGTTTGCTATCATACACTGATCATGTGCCTCTGGAGGCAATAAACAAAGAGCTGAGTAGGCACGAATCAAACAGTCAGCAGGCAATAATCATGGAACTCAGGTGTGAGGAATCATGCTGCTCAGCTGGCAATAATCAAGCAGCTGAGCAGGCAGGAATTACGCAGCACAGCTGGCAATTGTCAAGCAGATGACAGGCAGGAATCGTGCAGCTCAGCTGGCAATTGTCAAGCAGATGAGCAGACAGTAATCACGCAGCTCAGCAGGCCCAGATCACGTGACTGAGCATGCACTGTTCACGTGGCTGATCATACACTGATCACGTGATGATCATGCACTGATCACTTGGATATCATGCACTGATCACGTGGCTGATCATACACTGTTCACGTGTCTGACCATGCACTGATCACGTGGCTGATCATACACTGATCACGTGGCTATCATGCACTGATCACGTGGCTGAACATGCACTGTTCACGTGGCTGATCACACACCTGTCACGTGACATATCATGCACTGATCACGTGGCACTCATGCACTGATCACGTGGCTGATCATACTCTGCTCCCGTAACTCATGCACACATCACGTGGCTATCATGCACTGCTCACGTGGCTGATCATGGAATGATCACGTAGCAACCATATACTGGTCACGTGACTGATCATGCAAAGATCACGTAAATGATCATGCACTGTTCACGTGACTGATCATGTACTGATCACGTGACTGATCATGCACTGATCACGTGGCTATCATGCACTGCTCACGTGGCTGATCATGCAATGATCACGTAGCATGTACTGGTCACGTGACTGATCATGCACTGATCACGTAATTGATCATGCACTGATCACGTGGCTCATCATGCACTGATCACGTGGCTGATCACACATGTATCACGTGACTGATCATGCACTGATCACGTGGCTCTCATGCACTGATCACGTGGCTATCATGCACTGATCACGTGGCTGATCACACACGATATCACATGACTGATCATGCACTGATCACGTGGCTATCATGCACTGATCACGTGGCTATCATGCACTGATCACGTGGCTGATCATGCAATGATCACGTAGCTATCATGTACTGGTCACGTGACTGATCATGCACTGATCACGTAATTGATCATGCACTGATCATGTGGCTGATCATGCACTGATCACGTGGCTGATCATGCACTGATCACGTAACTGATCATGCACTGATCACGTGACTGATCATGCACTGATCACGTGGCTATCATGCACTGATCACGTGGCTGATCATGCACTGATCACGTGGCTATCATGCACTGATCACGTGACTGATCATGCACTGATCACGTGACTGATCATGCACTGATCACGTGGCTGATCATGCACTGATCACGTGGCTGATCATGCACTGATCACGTGGCTATCATGCACTGATCACGTGGCTGATCATGCACTGATCACGTGGCTATCATGCACTGATCACGTGACTGATCATGCACTGATCACGTGGCTGATCATGCACTGATCACGTGGCTGATCATGCACTGATCACGTGGCTGATCATGCACTGATCACGTGGCTGATCATGCACTGATCACGAGACTGATCATGCACTGATCACGTCTATATCATGCACTGATCACATGACTGCCCATGCACTGATCACGTGGATGATCATACACTAATCATGTGACAGATCATGCACTGATCACGTGGCTGATCATGCACTGATACCGTGACTGAGCATGGACTGATCACATGACTATCATGTAGTGATCACGTGACTTAATGGCGCTGATCATGTGACTGATCATGCACTGATCATGTTTGCTATCATACACTGATCATGTGCCTCTGGAGGCAATAAACAAAGAGCTGAGTAGGCACGAATCAAACAGTCAGCAGGCAATAATCATGGAACTCAGGTGTGAGGAATCATGCTGCTCAGCTGGCAATAATCAAGCAGCTGAGCAGGCAGGAATTACGCAGCACAGCTGGCAATTGTCAAGCAGATGACAGGCAGGAATCGTGCAGCTCAGCTGGCAATTGTCAAGCAGATGAGCAGACAGTAATCACGCAGCTCAGCAGGCCCAGATCACGTGACTGAGCATGCACTGTTCACGTGGCTGATCATACACTGATCACGTGACTGATCATGCACTGATCACGTGGCTATCATGCACTGATCACGTGGCTGATCATGCACTGATCACGTGCTGACCATGCACTGATCACGTGGCTGATCATGCACTGATCACGTAACTGATCATGCACTGATCACGTGGCTGATCATGCACTGATCACGTGGCTGATCACACATGATCACGTGACTGATCATGCACTGATCACGTGGCTATCATGCACTGATCACGTGGCTGATCATGCACTGATCACGTGGCTATCATGCACTGATCACGTGGCTGATCACACACGTATCACGTGACTGATCATGCACTGATCACGTGGCTATCATGCACTGATCACGTGGCTATCATGCACTGATCACGTGGCTGATCATGCACTGATCACGTAGCTATCATGTACTGGTCACGTGACTGATCATGCACTGATCACGTAATTGATCATGCACTGATCACGTGGCTGATCATGCACTGATCACGTGGCTGATCATGCACTGATCACGTGACTGATCATGCACTGATCACGTGACTGATCATGCACTGATCACGTGGCTATCATGCACTGATCACGTGGCTGATCATACACTGATCACGTGACTGATCATGCACTGATCACGTGGCTGATCATGCACTGATCACGTGACTGATCATGCACTGATATCATGTCTGATCATGCACTGATCACGTGGCTATCATGCACTGATCACGTGGCTGATCATGCATGATCACGCAGCTACCATGTACTGGTCACATGACTGATCATGCACTGATCACGTGACTGATCATGCACTGATCACGTGGCTATCATGCACTACTCACGTGGCTGATCATGCAATGATCATGTAGCTACCATGTACAGGTCACGTGAATGATCATACACCCATCAGGTGACTGATCATGCACTGATCACGTGGCTATCATGCACTGATCACGAGACTGATCATGCACTGATCACGTCTATATCATGCACTGATCACATGACTGCCCATGCACTGATCACGTGGATGATCATACACTAATCATGTGACAGATCATGCACTGATCACGTGGCTGATCATGCACTGATACCGTGACTGAGCATGGACTGATCACATGACTATCATGTAGTGATCACGTGACTTAATGGCGCTGATCATGTGACTGATCATGCGCTGATCATGTTTGCTATCATACACTGATCATGTGCCTCTGGAGGCAATAAACAAAGAGCTGAGTAGGCACGAATCAAACAGTCAGCAGGCAATAATCATGGAACTCAGGTGTGAGGAATCATGCTGCTCAGCTGGCAATAATCAAGCAGCTGAGCAGGCAGGAATTACGCAGCACAGCTGGCAATTGTCAAGCAGATGACAGGCAGGAATCGTGCAGCTCAGCTGGCAATTGTCAAGCAGATGAGCAGACAGTAATCACGCAGCTCAGCAGGCCCAGATCACGTGACTGAGCATGCACTGTTCACGTGGCTGATCATACACTGATCACGTGACTGATCATGCACTGATCACGTGGCTATCATGCACTGATCACGTGGCTGATCATGCACTGATCACGTGCTGACCATGCACTGATCACGTGACTGATCATGCACTGATCACGTAACTGATCATGCACTGATCACGTGGCTGATCATGCACTGATCACGTGGCTGATCACACATGTATCACGTGACTGATCATGCACTGATCACGTGGCTATCATGCACTGATCACGTGGCTGATCATGCACTGATCACGTGGCTATCATGCACTGATCACGTGGCTGATCACACACGTATCACATGACTGATCATGCACTGATCACGTGGCTATCATGCACTGATCACGTGGCTATCATGCACTGATCACGTGGCTGATCATGCACTGATCACGTAGCTACATGTACTGATCACGTGACTGATCATGCACTGATCACGTAATTGATCATGCACTGATCACGTGGCTGATCATGCACTGATCACGTGGCTGATCATGCACTGATCACGTGACTGATCATGCACTGATCACGTGACTGATCATGCACTGATCACGTGGCTATCATGCACTGATCACGTGGCTGACATACACTGATCACGTGCCTGATCATGCACTGATCACGTGGCTGATCATGCACTGATCACGTGACTGATCATGCACTGATCTCATGTCTGATCATGCACTGATCACGTGGCTATCATGCACTGCTCACGTGGCTGATCATGCCATGATCACGCAGCTACCATGTACTGGTCACATGACTGATCATGCACTGATCACGTGACTGATCATGCAGTGATCACGTGGCTATCATGCACTACTCACGTGGCTGATCATGCAATGATCATGTAGCTACCATGTACAGGTCACGTGAATGATCATACACCCATCAGGTGACTGATCATGCACTGATCACGTGGCTATCATGCACTGATCACGAGACTGATCATGCACTGATCACGTCTATATCATGCACTGATCACATGACTGCCCATGCACTGATCACGTGGATGATCATACACTAATCTTGTGACAGATCATGCACTGATCACGTGGCTGATCATGCACTGATACCGTGACTGAGCATGGACTGATCACATGACTATCATGTAGTGATCACGTGACTTAATGGCGCTGATCATGTGACTGATCATGCGCTGATCATGTTTGCTATCATACACTGATCATGTGCCTCTGGAGGCAATAAACAAAGAGCTGAGTAGGCACGAATCAAACAGTCAGCAGGCAATAATCATGGAACTCAGGTGTGAGGAATCATGCTGCTCAGCTGGCAATAATCAAGCAGCTGAGCAGGCAGGAATTACGCAGCACAGCTGGCAATTGTCAAGCAGATGACAGGCAGGAATCGTGCAGCTCAGCTGGCAATTGTCAAGCAGATGAGCAGACAGTAATCACGCAGCTCAGCAGGCCCAGATCACGTGACTGAGCATGCACTGTTCACGTGGCTGATCATACACTGATCACGTGATGATCATGCACTGATCACTTGGATATCATGCACTGATCACGTGGCTGATCATACACTGTTCACGTGTCTGACCATGCACTGATCACGTGGCTGATCATACACTGATCACGTGGCTATCATGCACTGATCACGTGGCTGAACATGCACTGTTCACGTGGCTGATCACACACCTGTCACGTGACATATCATGCACTGATCACGTGGCACTCATGCACTGATCACGTGGCTGATCATACTCTGCTCACGTAACTCATGCACACATCACGTGGCTATCATGCACTGCTCACGTGGCTCGTCATGGAATGATCACGTAGCAACCATATACTGGTCACGTGACTGATCATGCAAGATCACGTAAATGATCATGCACTGTTCACGTGACTGATCATGTACTGATCACGTGACTGATCATGCACTGATCACGTGGCTATCATGCTCTGCTCACGTGGCTGATCATGCAACGATCACGTAGCAACCATGTACTGGTCACGTGACTGATCATGCACTGATCACGTAATTGATCATGCACTGATCACGTGGCTGATCATGCATGATCACGTGACTGATCATGCACTGATCACGTGACTCTCATGCACTGATCACGTGGCTGTCATGCACTGATCACGTGGATATCATGCACTGATCACGTGGCTGATCACACACGTATCACATGACTGATCATGCACTGATCACGTGGCTATCATGCACTGATCACGTGGCTATCATGCACTGATCACGTGGCTGATCATGCAATGATCACGTAGCTACCATGTACTGGTCACGTGACTGATCATGCACTGATCACGTAATTGATCATGCACTGATCACGTGGCTGATCATGCACTGATCACGTGGCTGATCATACACTGATCACATAACTGATCATGCACTGATCACGTGACTGATCATGCACTGATCACGTGGCTATCATGCACTGATCACTTGGCTGGACATACACTGATCACGTGCCTGATCATGCACTGATCACGTGGCTGATCATGCACTGATCACGTGACTGATCATGCACTGATCACGTGTCTGATCATGCACTGATCACGTGGCTATCATGCACTGCTCACGTGGCTGATCATGCCATGATCACGCAGCTACCATGTACTGGTCACATGACTGATCATGCACTGATCACGTGACTGATCATGCAGTGATCACGTGGCTATCATGCACTACTCACGTGGCTGATCATGCAATGATCATGTAGCTACCATGTACAGGTCACGTGAATGATCATACACCCATCAGGTGACTGATCATGCACTGATCACGTGGCTATCATGCACTGATCACGAGACTGATCATGCACTGATCACGTCTATATCATGCACTGATCACATGACTGCCCATGCACTGATCACGTGGATGATCATACACTAATCTTGTGACAGATCATGCACTGATCACGTGGCTGATCATGCACTGATACCGTGACTGAGCATGGACTGATCACATGACTATCATGTAGTGATCACGTGACTTAATGGCGCTGATCATGTGACTGATCATGCGCTGATCATGTTTGCTATCATACACTGATCATGTGCCTCTGGAGGCAATAAACAAAGAGCTGAGTAGGCACGAATCAAACAGTCAGCAGGCAATAATCATGGAACTCAGGTGTGAGGAATCATGCTGCTCAGCTGGCAATAATCAAGCAGCTGAGCAGGCAGGAATTACGCAGCACAGCTGGCAATTGTCAAGCAGATGACAGGCAGGAATCGTGCAGCTCAGCTGGCAATTGTCAAGCAGATGAGCAGACAGTAATCACGCAGCTCAGCAGGCCCAGATCACGTGACTGAGCATGCACTGTTCACGTGGCTGATCATACACTGATCACGTGATGATCATGCACTGATCACTTGGATATCATGCACTGATCACGTGGCTGATCATACACTGTTCACGTGTCTGACCATGCACTGATCACGTGGCTGATCATACACTGCTCACGTAACTGATCATGCACTGATCACGTGGCTATCATGCACTGATCACGTGGCTGAACATGCACTGTTCACGTGGCTGATCACACACCTGTCACGTGACATATCATGCACTGATCACGTGGCACTCATGCACTGATCACGTGGCTGATCATACTCTGCTCACGTAACTCATGCACACATCACGTGGCTATCATGCACTGCTCACGTGGCTCGTCATGGAATGATCACGTAGCAACCATATACTGGTCACGTGACTGATCATGCAAAGATCACGTAAATGATCATGCACTGTTCACGTGACTGATCATGTACTGATCACGTGACTGATCATGCACTGATCACGTGGCTATCATGCTCTGCTCACGTGGCTGATCATGCAATGATCACGTAGCAACCATGTACTGGTCACGTGACTGATCATGCACTGATCACGTAATTGATCCTGCACTGATCACGTGGCTCATCATGCACTGATCACGTGGCTGATCACACATGTATCACGTGACTGATCATGCACTGATCACGTGGCTCTCATGCACTGATCACGTGGCTGTCATGCACTGATCACGTGGATATCATGCACTGATCACGTGGCTGATCACACACGTATCACATGACTGATCATGCACTGATCACGTGGCTATCATGCACTGATCACGTGGCTATCATGCACTGATCACGTGGCTGATCAGGCAATGATCACGTAGCTACCATGTACTGGTCACGTGACTGATCATGCACTGATCACGTAATTGATCATGCACTGATCATGTGGCTGATCATGCACTGATCACGTGGCTGATCATACACTGATCACAAACTGATCATGCACTGATCACGTGACTGATCATGCACTGATCACGTGGCTATCATGCACTGATCACTTGGCTGACATACACTGATCACGTGCCTGGTCATGCACTGATCACGTGGCTGATCATGCACTGATCACGTGACTGATCATGCACTGATCACGTGTCTGATCATGCACTGATCACGTGGCTATCATGCACTGCTCACGTGGCTGATCATGCCATGATCACGCAGCTACCATGTACTGGTCACATGACTGATCATGCACTGATCACGTGACTGATCATGCAGTGATCACGTGGCTATCATGCACTACTCACGTGGCTGATCATGCAATGATCATGTAGCTACCATGTACAGGTCACGTGAATGATCATACACCCATCAGGTGACTGATCATGCACTGATCACGTGGCTATCATGCACTGATCACGAGACTGATCATGCACTGATCACGTCTATATCATGCACTGATCACATGACTGCCCATGCACTGATCACGTGGATGATCATACACTAATCTTGTGACAGATCATGCACTGATCACGTGGCTGATCATGCACTGATACCGTGACTGAGCATGGACTGATCACATGACTATCATGTAGTGATCACGTGACTTAATGGCGCTGATCATGTGACTGATCATGCGCTGATCATGTTTGCTATCATACACTGATCATGTGCCTCTGGAGGCAATAAACAAAGAGCTGAGTAGGCACGAATCAAACAGTCAGCAGGCAATAATCATGGAACTCAGCTGTGAGGAATCATGCTGCTCAGCTGGCAATAATCAAGCAGCTGAGCAGGCAGGAATTACGCAGCACAGCTGGCAATTGTCAAGCAGATGACAGGCAGGAATCGTGCAGCTCAGCTGGCAATTGTCAAGCAGATGAGCAGACAGTAATCACGCAGCTCAGCAGGCCCAGATCACGTGACTGAGCATGCACTGTTCACGTGGCTGATCATACACTGATCACGTGACTGATCATGCACTGATCACGTGGCTATCATGCACTGATCACGTGGCTGATCATGCACTGATCACGTGGCTGATCATGCACTGATCACGTGACTATCATGCACTGATCACGTGGCACTCATGCACTGATCACGTGGCTGATCATACACTGCTCACGTAACTCATGCACTGATCACGTGGCTATCATGCACTGATCACGTGGCTGTCATGCACTGATCACGTGGCTATCATACACTGGTCACGTGACTGATCATGCACTGATCACGTGAATGATCATGCACTGATCACGTGACTGATCATGCACTGATCACGTGACTGATCATGCACTGATCACGTGGCTATCATGCACTGCTCACGTGGCTGATCATGCAATGATCACGTAGCAACCATGTACTGGTCACGTGACTGATCATGCACTGATCACGTAAATGATCATGCACTGATCACGTGACTGATCATGCACTGATCACGTGACTGATCATGCACTGATCACGTGGCTATCATGCACTGCTCACGTGGCTGATCATGCACTGATCACGTAGCAACCATGTACTGGTCACGTGACTGATCATGCACTGATCACGTAATTGATCATGCACTGATCACGTGGCTCATCATGCACTGATCACGTGGCTGATCACACATGTATCACGTGACTGATCATGCACTGATCACGTGGCTCTCATGCACTGATCACGTGGCTGTCATGCACTGATCACGTGGATATCATGCACTGATCACGTGGCTGATCACACACGTATCACATGACTGATCATGCACTGATCACGTGGCTATCATGCACTGATCACGTGGCTATCATGCACTGATCACGTGGCTGATCATGCACTGATCACGTAGCTACCATGTACTGATCACGTGACTGATCATGCACTGATCACGTAATTGATCATGCACTGATCACGTGGCTGATCATGCACTGATCACGTGGCTGATCATGCACTGATCACAAACTGATCATGCACTGATCACGTGACTGATCATGCACTGATCACGTGGCTATCATGCACTGATCACGTGGCTGATCATGCACTGATCACGTGCCTGATCATGCACTGATCACGTGGCTGATCATGCACTGATCACGTGACTGATCATGCACTGATCACGTGGCTGATCATGCACTGATCACGTGGCTATCATGCACTGATCACGTGGCTGATCATGCATGATCACGCAGCTACCATGCACTGGTCACGTGACTGATCATGCACTGATCACGTGACTGATCATGCACTGATCACGTGGCTATCATGCACTGATCACGTGGCTGATCATGCACTGATCATGTAGCTATCATGCACTGATCACGTGGCTGATCATGCACTGATCACGTGACTGATCATGCACTGATCACATGACTATCATGTAGTGATCACGTGACTTAATGGCGCTGATCATGTGACTGATCATGCGCTGATCATGTTTGCTATCATACACTGATCATGTGCCTCTGGAGGCAATAAACAAAGAGCTGAGTAGGCACGAATCAAACAGTCAGCAGGCAATAATCATGGAACTCAGCTGTGAGGAATCATGCTGCTCAGCTGGCAATAATCAAGCAGCTGAGCAGGCAGGAATTACGCAGCACAGCTGGCAATTGTCAAGCAGATGACAGGCAGGAATCGTGCAGCTCAGCTGGCAATTGTCAAGCAGATGAGCAGACAGTAATCACGCAGCTCAGCAGGCCCTGATCACGTGACTGAGCATGCACTGATCACGTGGCTGATCATACACTGATCACGTGACTGATCATGCACTGATCACGTGGCTATCATGCACTGATCACGTGGCTGATCATGCACTGATCACGTGGCTGATCACACACTGTCACGTGACTATCATGCACTGATCACGTGGCACTCATGCACTGATCACGTGGCTGATCATACACTGATCACGTAACTCATGCACACATCACGTGGCTATCATGCACTGATCACGTGGCTGTCATGCAATGATCACGTAGCAACCATATACTGGTCACGTGACTGATCATGCACTGATCACGTAAATGATCATGCACTGTTCACGTGACTGATCATGCACTGATCACGTGACTGATCATGCACTGATCACGTGGCTATCATGCACTGCTCACGTGGCTGATCATGCAACGATCACGTAGCAACCATGTACTGGTCACGTGACTGATCATGCACTGATCACGTAATTGATCATGCACTGATCACGTGGCTCATCATGCACTGATCACGTGGCTGATCACACATGATCACGTGACTGATCATGCACTGATCACGTGGCTCTCATGCACTGATCACGTGGCTGTCATGCACTGATCACGTGGATATCATGCACTGATCACGTGGCTGATCACACACGTATCACGTGACTGATCATGCACTGATCACGTGGCTATCATGCACTGATCACGTGGCTATCATGCACTGATCACGTGGCTGATCATGCAATGATCACGTAGCTACCATGTACTGGTCACGTGACTGATCATGCACTGATCACGTAATTGATCATGCACTGATCACGTGGCTGATCATGCACTGATCACGTGGCTGATCATGCACTGATCACGTGACTGATCATGCACTGATCACGTGACTGATCATGCACTGATCACGTGGCTATCATGCACTGATCACGTGGCTGATCATGCACTGATCACGTGACTGATCATGCACTGATCACGTGACTGATCATGCACTGATCACGTGACTGATCATGCACTGATCACGTGGCTGATCATGCACTGATCACGTGACTGATCATGCACTGATCACGTGGCTGATCATGCACTGATCACGTGGCTGATCATGCACTGATCACGTGACTGATCATGCACTGATCACGTGACTGATCATGCACTGATCACGTGGCTGATCATGCACTGATCACGTGGCTGATCATGCACTGATCACGTGACTGATCATGCACTGATCACGTGACTGATCATGCACTGATCACGTGGCTGATCATGCACTGATCACGTGGCTGATCATGCACTGATCACGTGACTGATCATGCACTGATCACGTGGCTGATCATGCACTGATCACGTGGCTGATCATGCACTGATCACGTGACTGATCATGCACTGATCACGTGGCTGATCATGCACTGATCACGTGGCTGATCATGCACTGATCACGTGGCTGATCATGCACTGATCACGTAGCTATCATGCACTGATCACGTGACTGATCATGCACTGATCACGTGGCTGATCATGCACTGATCACGTGGCTGATCATGCACTGATCACGTGGCTGATCATGCACTGATCACGTGACTGATCATGCACTGATCACGTGACTGATCATGCACTGATCACGTGGCTGATCATGCACTGATCACGTGGCTGATCATGCACTGATCACGTGGCTGATCATGCACTGATCACGTGGCTGATCATGCACTGATCACGTGACTGATCATGCACTGATCACGTGACTGATCATGCACTGATCACGTGGCTATCATGCACTGCTCACGTGGCTGATCATGCAATGATCATGTAGCTACCATGTACAGGTCACGTGAATGATCATACACCCATCAGGTGACTGATCATGCACTGATCACGTGGCTATCATGCACTGATCACGAGACTGATCATGCACTGATCACGTCTATATCATGCACTGATCACATGACTGCCCATGCACTGATCACGTGGATGATCATACACTAATCTTGTGACAGATCATGCACTGATCACGTGGCTGATCATGCACTGATACCGTGACTGAGCATGGACTGATCACATGACTATCATGTAGTGATCACGTGACTTAATGGCGCTGATCATGTGACTGATCATGCGCTGATCATGTTTGCTATCATACACTGATCATGTGCCTCTGGAGGCAATAAACAAAGAGCTGAGTAGGCACGAATCAAACAGTCAGCAGGCAATAATCATGGAACTCAGGTGTGAGGAATCATGCTGCTCAGCTGGCAATAATCAAGCAGCTGAGCAGGCAGGAATTACGCAGCACAGCTGGCAATTGTCAAGCAGATGACAGGCAGGAATCGTGCAGCTCAGCTGGCAATTGTCAAGCAGATGAGCAGACAGTAATCACGCAGCTCAGCAGGCCCAGATCACGTGACTGAGCATGCACTGTTCACGTGGCTGATCATACACTGATCACGTGATGATCATGCACTGATCACTTGGATATCATGCACTGATCACGTGGCTGATCATACACTGTTCACGTGTCTGACCATGCACTGATCACGTGGCTGATCATACACTGCTCACGTAACTGATCATGCACTGATCACGTGGCTATCATGCACTGATCACGTGGCTGAACATGCACTGTTCACGTGGCTGATCACACACCTGTCACGTGACATATCATGCACTGATCACGTGGCACTCATGCACTGATCACGTGGCTGATCATACTCTGCTCACGTAACTCATGCACACATCACGTGGCTATCATGCACTGCTCACGTGGCTCGTCATGGAATGATCACGTAGCAACCATATACTGGTCACGTGACTGATCATGCAAAGATCACGTAAATGATCATGCACTGTTCACGTGACTGATCATGTACTGATCACGTGACTGATCATGCACTGATCACGTGGCTATCATGCTCTGCTCACGTGGCTGATCATGCAACGATCACGTAGCAACCATGTACTGGTCACGTGACTGATCATGCACTGATCACGTAATTGATCATGCACTGATCACGTGGCTCATCATGCACTGATCACGTGGCTGATCACACATGTATCACGTGACTGATCATGCACTGATCACGTGGCTCTCATGCACTGATCACGTGGCTGTCATGCACTGATCACGTGGATATCATGCACTGATCACGTGGCTGATCATACACTGATCACGTGACTGATCATGCACTGATCACGTGGCTATCATGCACTGATCACGTGGCTGATCATGCACTGATCACGTGGCTGATCACACTGTCACGTGACTATCATGCACTGATCACGTGGATCATGCACTGATCACGTGGCTGATCATCACTGATCACGTAACTCATGCACTGATCACGTGGCTATCATGCACTGATCACGTGGCTGTCATGCACTGATCACGTAGCTACCATATACTGGTCACGTGACTGATCATGCACTGATCACGTAAATGATCATGCACTGATCACGTGACTGATCATGCACTGATCACGTGACTGATCATGCACTGATCACGTGGCTATCATGCACTGCTCACGTGGCTGATCATGCAATGATCACGTAGCTACCATGTACTGGTCACGTGACTGATCATGCACTGATCACGTAATTGATCATGCACTGATCACGTGGCTGATCATGCACTGATCACGTGGCTGATCACACATGATCACGTGACTGATCATGCACTGATCACGTGGCTATCATGCACTGATCACGTGGCTGTCATGCACTGATCACGTGGATATCATGCACTGATCACGTGGCTGATCACACACTATCACGTGACTGATCATGCACTGATCACGTGGCTATCATGCACTGATCACGTGGCTATCATGCACTGATCACGTGGCTGATCATGCACTGATCACGTGCTATCATGCACTGATCACGTGACTGATCATGCACTGATCACGTGACTGATCATGCACTGATCACGTGGCTATCATGCACTGATCACGTGGCTGATCATGCACTGATCACGTGGCTGATCATGCACTGATCACGTGGCTATCATGCACTGATCACGTGACTGATCATGCACTGATCACGTGACTGATCATGCACTGATCACGTGGCTATCATGCACTGATCACGTGGCTGATCATGCACTGATCACGTGACTGATCATGCACTGATCACGTGGCTGATCATGCACTGATCACGTGACTGATCATGCACTGATCACGTGCTGATCATGCACTGATCACGTGACTGATCATGCACTGATCACGTGGCTGATCATGCACTGATCACGTAGCTACCATGCACTGATCACGTGACTGATCATGCACTGATCACGTGACTGATCATGCACTGATCACGTGGCTGATCATGCACTGATCACGTGGCTGATCATGCACTGATCACGTGACTGATCATGCACTGATCACGTGACTGATCATGCACTGATCACGTGGCTATCATGCACTGATCACGTGGCTGATCATGCACTGATCACGTGACTGATCATGCACTGATCACGTGACTGATCATGCACTGATCACGTGGCTGATCATGCACTGATCACGTGGCTGATCATGCACTGATCACGTGACTGATCATGCACTGATCACGTGGCTGATCATGCACTGATCACGTGGCTGATCATGCACTGATCACGTGACTGATCATGCACTGATCACGTGACTGATCATGCACTGATCACGTGGCTGATCATGCACTGATCACGTGGCTGATCATGCACTGATCACGTGACTGATCATGCACTGATCACGTGACTGATCATGCACTGATCACGTGGCTGATCATGCACTGATCACGTGGCTGATCATGCACTGATCACGTGACTGATCATGCACTGATCACGTGGCTGATCATGCACTGATCACGTGGCTGATCATGCACTGATCACGTGACTGATCATGCACTGATCACGTGGCTGATCATGCACTGATCACGTGGCTATCATGCACTGATCACGTGGCTGATCATGCACTGATCACGTAGCTACCATGCACTGATCACGTGACTGATCATGCACTGATCACGTAATTGATCATGCACTGATCACGTGGCTGATCATGCACTGATCACGTGGCTGATCATGCACTGATCACGTGACTGATCATGCACTGATCACGTGACTGATCATGCACTGATCACGTGGCTATCATGCACTGATCACGTGGCTGATCATGCACTGATCACGTGGCTGATCATGCACTGATCACGTGGCTGATCATGCACTGATCACGTGACTGATCATGCACTGATCACGTGACTGATCATGCACTGATCACGTGGCTATCATGCACTGCTCACGTGGCTGATCATGCAATGATCATGTAGCTACCATGTACAGGTCACGTGAATGATCATACACCCATCAGGTGACTGATCATGCACTGATCACGTGGCTATCATGCACTGATCACGAGACTGATCATGCACTGATCACGTCTATATCATGCACTGATCACATGACTGCCCATGCACTGATCACGTGGATGATCATACACTAATCATGTGACAGATCATGCACTGATCACGTGGCTGATCATGCACTGATACCGTGACTGAGCATGGACTGATCACATGACTATCATGTAGTGATCACGTGACTTAATGGCGCTGATCATGTGACTGATCATGCGCTGATCATGTTTGCTATCATACACTGATCATGTGCCTCTGGAGGCAATAAACAAAGAGCTGAGTAGGCACGAATCAAACAGTCAGCAGGCAATAATCATGGAACTCAGGTGTGAGGAATCATGCTGCTCAGCTGGCAATAATCAAGCAGCTGAGCAGGCAGGAATTACGCAGCACAGCTGGCAATTGTCAAGCAGATGACAGGCAGGAATCGTGCAGCTCAGCTGGCAATTGTCAAGCAGATGAGCAGACAGTAATCACGCAGCTCAGCAGGCCCAGATCACGTGACTGAGCATGCACTGTTCACGTGGCTGATCATACACTGATCACGTGATGATCATGCACTGATCACTTGGATATCATGCACTGATCACGTGGCTGATCATACACTGTTCACGTGTCTGACCATGCACTGATCACGTGGCTGATCATACACTGCTCACGTAACTGATCATGCACTGATCACGTGGCTATCATGCACTGATCACGTGGCTGAACATGCACTGTTCACGTGGCTGATCACACACCTGTCACGTGACATATCATGCACTGATCACGTGGCACTCATGCACTGATCACGTGGCTGATCATACTCTGCTCACGTAACTCATGCACACATCACGTGGCTATCATGCACTGCTCACGTGGCTCGTCATGGAATGATCACGTAGCAACCATATACTGGTCACGTGACTGATCATGCAAAGATCACGTAAATGATCATGCACTGTTCACGTGACTGATCATGTACTGATCACGTGACTGATCATGCACTGATCACGTGGCTATCATGCTCTGCTCACGTGGCTGATCATGCAACGATCACGTAGCAACCATGTACTGGTCACGTGACTGATCATGCACTGATCACGTAATTGATCCTGCACTGATCACGTGGCTCATCATGCACTGATCACGTGGCTGATCACACATGTATCACGTGACTGATCATGCACTGATCACGTGGCTATCATGCACTGATCACGTGGCTATCATGCACTGATCACGTGGCTATCATGCACTGATCACGTGGCTATCATGCACTGATCACGTGACTGATCATGCACTGATCACGTGGCTGATCATGCACTGATCACGTGGCTATCATGCACTGATCACGTGGCTATCATGCACTGATCACGTGGCTGATCATGCACTGATCACGTAGCTATCATGCACTGATCACGTGACTGATCATGCACTGATCACGTGGCTGATCATGCACTGATCACGTGGCTGATCATGCACTGATCACGTGGCTGATCATGCACTGATCACGTGACTGATCATGCACTGATCACGTGGCTGATCATGCACTGATCACGTGACTGATCATGCACTGATCACGTGGCTGATCATGCACTGATCACGTGACTGATCATGCACTGATCACGTGTCTGATCATGCACTGATCACGTGGCTATCATGCACTGCTCACGTGGCTGATCATGCCATGATCACGCAGCTACCATGTACTGGTCACATGACTGATCATGCACTGATCACGTGACTGATCATGCAGTGATCACGTGGCTATCATGCACTACTCACGTGGCTGATCATGCAATGATCATGTAGCTACCATGTACAGGTCACGTGAATGATCATACACCCATCAGGTGACTGATCATGCACTGATCACGTGGCTATCATGCACTGATCACGAGACTGATCATGCACTGTTCACGTCTATATCATGCACTGATCACATGACTGCCCATGCACTGATCACGTGGATGATCATACACTAATCTTGTGACAGATCATGCACTGATCACGTGGCTGATCATGCACTGATACCGTGACTGAGCATGGACTGATCACATGACTATCATGTAGTGATCACGTGACTTAATGGCGCTGATCATGTGACTGATCATGCGCTGATCATGTTTGCTATCATACACTGATCATGTGCCTCTGGAGGCAATAAACAAAGAGCTGAGTAGGCACGAATCAAACAGTCAGCAGGCAATAATCATGGAACTCAGGTGTGAGGAATCATGCTGCTCAGCTGGCAATAATCAAGCAGCTGAGCAGGCAGGAATTACGCAGCACAGCTGGCAATTGTCAAGCAGATGACAGGCAGGAATCGTGCAGCTCAGCTGGCAATTGTCAAGCAGATGAGCAGACAGTAATCACGCAGCTCAGCAGGCCCAGATCACGTGACTGAGCATGCACTGTTCACGTGGCTGATCATACACTGATCACGTGATGATCATGCACTGATCACTTGGATATCATGCACTGATCACGTGGCTGATCATACACTGTTCACGTGTCTGACCATGCACTGATCACGTGGCTGATCATACACTGCTCACGTAACTGATCATGCACTGATCACGTGGCTATCATGCACTGATCACGTGGCTGAACATGCACTGTTCACGTGGCTGATCACACACCTGTCACGTGACATATCATGCACTGATCACGTGGCACTCATGCACTGATCACGTGGCTGATCATACTCTGCTCACGTAACTCATGCACACATCACGTGGCTATCATGCACTGCTCACGTGGCTCGTCATGGAATGATCACGTAGCAACCATATACTGGTCACGTGACTGATCATGCAAGATCACGTAAATGATCATGCACTGTTCACGTGACTGATCATGTACTGATCACGTGACTGATCATGCACTGATCACGTGGCTATCATGCTCTGCTCACGTGGCTGATCATGCAACGATCACGTAGCAACCATGTACTGGTCACGTGACTGATCATGCACTGATCACGTAATTGATCCTGCACTGATCACGTGGCTCATCATGCACTGATCACGTGGCTGATCACACATGTATCACGTGACTGATCATGCACTGATCCGTGGCTCTCATGCACTGATCACGTGGCTGTCATGCACTGATCACGTGGATATCATGCACTGATCACGTGGCTGATCACACACGTATCACATGACTGATCATGCACTGATCACGTGGCTATCATGCACTGATCACGTGGCTATCATGCACTGATCACGTGGCTGATCATGCAATGATCACGTAGCTACCATGTACTGGTCACGTGACTGATCATGCACTGATCACGTAATTGATCATGCACTGATCACGTGGCTGATCATGCACTGATCACGTGGCTGATCATACACTGATCACGTAACTGATCATGCACTGATCACGTGACTGATCATGCACTGATCACGTGGCTATCATGCACTGATCACGTGGCTGACATACACTGATCACGTGCCTGTCATGCACTGATCACGTGGCTGATCATGCACTGATCACGTGACTGATCATGCACTGATCACGTGTCTGATCATGCACTGATCACGTGGCTATCATGCACTGCTCACGTGGCTGATCATGCCATGATCACGCAGCTACCATGTACTGGTCACATGACTGATCATGCACTGATCACGTGACTGATCATGCACTGATCACGTGGCTATCATGCACTACTCACGTGGCTGATCATGCAATGATCATGTAGCTACCATGTACAGGTCACGTGAATGATCATACACTGATCAGGTGACTGATCATGCACTGATCACGTGGCTATCATGCACTGATCACGTGACTGATCATGCACTGATCACGTCTATATCATGCACTGATCACATGACTGCCATGCACTGATCACGTGGATGATCATGCACTGATCACGTGACAGATCATGCACTGATCACGTGGCTGATCATGCACTGATCACGTGACTGATCATGCACTGATCACGTGGCTATCATGCACTGATCACGTGGCTGATCATGCACTGATCACGTGGCTGATCATGCACTGATCACGTGACTGATCATGCACTGATCACGTGACTGATCATGCACTGATCACGTGGCTATCATGCACTGATCACGTGGCTGATCATGCACTGATCACGTGGCTGATCATGCACTGATCACGTGACTGATCATGCACTGATCACGTGGCTGATCATGCACTGATCACGTGACTGATCATGCACTGATCACGTGACTGATCATGCACTGATCACGTGGCTATCATGCACTGATCACGTGGCTGATCATGCACTGATCACGTAGCTATCATGCACTGATCACGTGACTGATCATGCACTGATCACGTGACTGATCATGCACTGATCACGTGGCTATCATGCACTGATCACGTGGCTGATCATGCACTGATCACGTAACTGATCATGCACTGATCACGTGGCTATCATGCACTGATCACGTGGCTGATCATGCACTGATCACGTGGCTGATCACACACTGTCACGTGACATATCATGCACTGATCACGTGGCACTCATGCACTGATCACGTGGCTGATCATACACTGCTCACGTGACTCATGCACACATCACGTGGCTATCATGCACTGCTCACGTGGCTGTCATGGAATGATCACGTAGCAACCATATACTGGTCACGTGACTGATCATGCACTGATCACGTAAATGATCATGCACTGTTCACGTGACTGATCATGCACTGATCACGTGACTGATCATGCACTGATCACGTGGCTATCATGCACTGCTCACGTGGCTGATCATGCACGATCACGTAGCAACCATGTACTGGTCACGTGACTGATCATGCACTGATCACGTAATTGATCATGCACTGATCACGTGGCTCATCATGCACTGATCACGTGGCTGATCACACATGTATCACGTGACTGATCATGCACTGATCACGTGGCTCTCATGCACTGATCACGTGGCTGTCATGCACTGATCACGTGGATATCATGCACTGATCACGTGGCTGATCACACACGTATCACATGACTGATCATGCACTGATCACGTGGCTATCATGCACTGATCACGTGGCTATCATGCACTGATCACGTGGCTGATCATGCAATGATCACGTAGCTACCATGCTGGTCACGTGACTGATCATGCACTGATCACGTAATTGATCATGCACTGATCATGTGGCTGATCATGCACTGATCACGTGGCTGATCATGCACTGATCACGTAACTGATCATGCACTGATCACGTGACTGATCATGCACTGATCACGTGGCTATCATGCACTGATCACGTGGCTGACATGCACTGATCACGTGGCTGGTCATGCACTGATCACGTGGCTGATCATGCACTGATCACGTGACTGATCATGCACTGATCACGTGTCTGATCATGCACTGATCACGTGGCTATCATGCACTGCTCACGTGGCTGATCATGCCATGATCACGCAGCTACCATGTACTGGTCACATGACTGATCATGCACTGATCACGTGACTGATCATGCAGTGATCACGTGGCTATCATGCACTACTCACGTGGCTGATCATGCAATGATCATGTAGCTACCATGTACAGGTCACGTGAATGATCATACACCCATCAGGTGACTGATCATGCACTGATCACGTGGCTATCATGCACTGATCACGAGACTGATCATGCACTGATCACGTCTATATCATGCACTGATCACATGACTGCCCATGCACTGATCACGTGGATGATCATACACTAATCTTGTGACAGATCATGCACTGATCACGTGGCTGATCATGCACTGATACCGTGACTGAGCATGGACTGATCACATGACTATCATGTAGTGATCACGTGACTTAATGGCGCTGATCATGTGACTGATCATGCGCTGATCATGTTTGCTATCATACACTGATCATGTGCCTCTGGAGGCAATAAACAAAGAGCTGAGTAGGCACGAATCAAACAGTCAGCAGGCAATAATCATGGAACTCAGGTGTGAGGAATCATGCTGCTCAGCTGGCAATAATCAAGCAGCTGAGCAGGCAGGAATTACGCAGCACAGCTGGCAATTGTCAAGCAGATGACAGGCAGGAATCGTGCAGCTCAGCTGGCAATTGTCAAGCAGATGAGCAGACAGTAATCACGCAGCTCAGCAGGCCCAGATCACGTGACTGAGCATGCACTGTTCACGTGGCTGATCATACACTGATCACGTGATGATCATGCACTGATCACTTGGATATCATGCACTGATCACGTGGCTGATCATACACTGTTCACGTGTCTGACCATGCACTGATCACGTGGCTGATCATACACTGCTCACGTAACTGATCATGCACTGATCACGTGGCTATCATGCACTGATCACGTGGCTGAACATGCACTGTTCACGTGGCTGATCACACACCTGTCACGTGACATATCATGCACTGATCACGTGGCACTCATGCACTGATCACGTGGCTGATCATACTCTGCTCACGTAACTCATGCACACATCACGTGGCTATCATGCACTGCTCACGTGGCTCGTCATGGAATGATCACGTAGCTACCATATACTGGTCACGTGACTGATCATGCAAAGATCACGTAAATGATCATGCACTGTTCACGTGACTGATCATGTACTGATCACGTGACTGATCATGCACTGATCACGTGGCTATCATGCTCTGCTCACGTGGCTGATCATGCAACGATCACGTAGCAACCATGTACTGGTCACGTGACTGATCATGCACTGATCACGTAATTGATCCTGCACTGATCACGTGGCTCATCATGCACTGATCACGTGGCTGATCACACATGTATCACGTGACTGATCATGCACTGATCACGTGGCTCTCATGCACTGATCACGTGGCTGTCATGCACTGATCACGTGGATATCATGCACTGATCACGTGGCTGATCATGCACTGATCACGTGACTGATCATGCACTGATCACGTGGCTGATCATGCACTGATCACGTAACTGATCATGCACTGATCACGTGGCTATCATGCACTGATCACGTGGCTGATCATGCACTGATCACGTGGCTGATCATGCACTGATCACGTGACTATCATGCACTGATCACGTGGCATCATGCACTGATCACGTGGCTGATCATGCACTGATCACGTGACTCATGCACTGATCACGTGGCTATCATGCACTGCTCACGTGGCTGATCATGCATGATCACGCAGCTACCATGTACTGGTCACATGACTGATCATGCACTGATCACGTGACTGATCATGCAGTGATCACGTGGCTATCATGCACTACTCACGTGGCTGATCATGCAATGATCATGTAGCTACCATGTACAGGTCACGTGAATGATCATACACCCATCAGGTGACTGATCATGCACTGATCACGTGGCTATCATGCACTGATCACGAGACTGATCATGCACTGATCACGTCTATATCATGCACTGATCACATGACTGCCCATGCACTGATCACGTGGATGATCATACACTAATCTTGTGACAGATCATGCACTGATCACGTGGCTGATCATGCACTGATACCGTGACTGAGCATGGACTGATCACATGACTATCATGTAGTGATCACGTGACTTAATGGCGCTGATCATGTGACTGATCATGCGCTGATCATGTTTGCTATCATACACTGATCATGTGCCTCTGGAGGCAATAAACAAAGAGCTGAGTAGGCACGAATCAAACAGTCAGCAGGCAATAATCATGGAACTCAGGTGTGAGGAATCATGCTGCTCAGCTGGCAATAATCAAGCAGCTGAGCAGGCAGGAATTACGCAGCACAGCTGGCAATTGTCAAGCAGATGACAGGCAGGAATCGTGCAGCTCAGCTGGCAATTGTCAAGCAGATGAGCAGACAGTAATCACGCAGCTCAGCAGGCCCAGATCACGTGACTGAGCATGCACTGTTCACGTGGCTGATCATACACTGATCACGTGATGATCATGCACTGATCACTTGGATATCATGCACTGATCACGTGGCTGATCATACACTGTTCACGTGTCTGACCATGCACTGATCACGTGGCTGATCATACACTGCTCACGTAACTGATCATGCACTGATCACGTGGCTATCATGCACTGATCACGTGGCTGAACATGCACTGTTCACGTGGCTGATCACACACCTGTCACGTGACATATCATGCACTGATCACGTGGCACTCATGCACTGATCACGTGGCTGATCATACTCTGCTCACGTAACTCATGCACACATCACGTGGCTATCATGCACTGCTCACGTGGCTCGTCATGGAATGATCACGTAGCAACCATATACTGGTCACGTGACTGATCATGCAAAGATCACGTAAATGATCATGCACTGTTCACGTGACTGATCATGTACTGATCACGTGACTGATCATGCACTGACCACGTGGCTATCATGCTCTGCTCACGTGGCTGATCATGCAACGATCACGTAGCAACCATGTACTGGTCACGTGACTGATCATGCACTGATCACGTAATTGATCCTGCACTGATCACGTGGCTCATCATGCACTGATCACGTGGCTGATCACACATGTATCACGTGACTGATCATGCACTGATCACGTGGCTCTCATGCACTGATCACGTGGCTGTCATGCACTGATCACGTGGATATCATGCACTGATCACGTGGCTGATCACACACGTATCACATGACTGATCATGCACTGATCACGTGGCTATCATGCACTGATCACGTGGCTATCATGCACTGATCACGTGGCTGATCAGGCAATGATCACGTAGCTACCATGTACTGGTCACGTGACTGATCATGCACTGATCACGTAATTGATCATGCACTGATCATGTGGCTGATCATGCACTGATCACGTGGCTGATCATACACTGATCACATAACTGATCATGCACTGATCACGTGACTGATCATGCACTGATCACGTGGCTATCATGCACTGATCACTTGGCTGGATCACACTGATCACGTGCCTGATCATGCACTGATCACGTGACTGATCATGCACTGATCACGTGTCTGATCATGCACTGATCACGTGGCTATCATGCACTGCTCACGTGGCTGATCATGCCATGATCACGCAGCTACCATGTACTGGTCACATGACTGATCATGCACTGATCACGTGACTGATCATGCAGTGATCACGTGGCTATCATGAACTACTCACGTGGCTGATCATGCAATGATCATGTAGCTACCATGTACAGGTCACGTGAATGATCATACACCCATCAGGTGACTGATCATGCACTGATCACGTGGCTATCATGCACTGATCACGAGACTGATCATGCACTGTTCACGTCTATATCATGCACTGATCACATGACTGCCCATGCACTGATCACGTGGATGATCATACACTAATCTTGTGACAGATCATGCACTGATCACGTGGCTGATCATGCACTGATACCGTGACTGAGCATGGACTGATCACATGACTATCATGTAGTGATCACGTGACTTAATGGCGCTGATCATGTGACTGATCATGCGCTGATCATGTTTGCTATCATACACTGATCATGTGCCTCTGGAGGCAATAAACAAAGAGCTGAGTAGGCACGAATCAAACAGTCAGCAGGCAATAATCATGGAACTCAGGTGTGAGGAATCATGCTGCTCAGCTGGCAATAATCAAGCAGCTGAGCAGGCAGGAATTACGCAGCACAGCTGGCAATTGTCAAGCAGATGACAGGCAGGAATCGTGCAGCTCAGCTGGCAATTGTCAAGCAGATGAGCAGACAGTAATCACGCAGCTCAGCAGGCCCTGATCACGTGACTGAGCATGCACTGTTCACGTGGCTGATCATACACTGATCACGTGATGATCATGCACTGATCACGTGGCTATCATGCACTGATCACGTGGCTGATCATGCACTGTTCACGTGGCTGATCACACACTGTCACGTGACTATCATGCACTGATCACGTGGCACTCATGCACTGATCACGTGGCTGATCATACACTGCTCACGTAACTCATGCACACATCACGTGGCTATCATGCACTGCTCACGTGGCTGTCATGGAATGATCACGTAGCAACCATATACTGGTCACGTGACTGATCATGCACTGATCACGTAAATGATCATGCACTGTTCACGTGACTGATCATGCACTGATCACGTGACTGATCATGCACTGATCACGTGGCTATCATGCACTGCTCACGTGGCTGATCATGCAACGATCACGTAGCAACCATGTACTGGTCACGTGACTGATCATGCACTGATCACGTAATTGATCATGCACTGATCACGTGGCTCATCATGCACTGATCACGTGGCTGATCACACATGATCACGTGACTGATCATGCACTGATCACGTGGCTCTCATGCACTGATCACGTGGCTGTCATGCACTGATCACGTGGATATCATGCACTGATCACGTGGCTGATCACACACGTATCACATGACTGATCATGCACTGATCACGTGGCTATCATGCACTGATCACGTGGCTGATCATGCACTGATCACGTAGCTACCATGTACTGGTCACGTGACTGATCATGCACTGATCACGTGAATTGATCATGCACTGATCACGTGGCTGATCATGCACTGATCACGTGGCTGATCATGCACTGATCACGTGACTGATCATGCACTGATCACGTGGCTGATCATGCACTGATCACGTGGCTGATCATGCACTGATCACGTGATCATGTGGCTGATCATGCACACTGGCTGATCACGTGACTATCATGCACTGATCACGTGGCTATCATGCACTGATCACGTGGCTGATCATGCACATGATCACGTGCTGGCCATATACTGATCACGTGACTGATCATGCACTGATCACGTGACTGATCATGCACTGATCACGTCTATATCATGCACTGATCACATGACTGCCCATGCACTGATCACGTGGATGATCATACACTAATCTTGTGACAGATCATGCACTGATCACGTGGCTGATCATGCACTGATACCGTGACTGAGCATGGACTGATCACATGACTATCATGTAGTGATCACGTGACTTAATGGCGCTGATCATGTGACTGATCATGCGCTGATCATGTTTGCTATCATACACTGATCATGTGCCTCTGGAGGCAATAAACAAAGAGCTGAGTAGGCACGAATCAAACAGTCAGCAGGCAATAATCATGGAACTCAGGTGTGAGGAATCATGCTGCTCAGCTGGCAATAATCAAGCAGCTGAGCAGGCAGGAATTACGCAGCACAGCTGGCAATTGTCAAGCAGATGACAGGCAGGAATCGTGCAGCTCAGCTGGCAATTGTCAAGCAGATGAGCAGACAGTAATCACGCAGCTCAGCAGGCCCTGATCACGTGACTGAGCATGCACTGTTCACGTGGCTGATCATACACTGATCACGTGATGATCATGCACTGATCACGTGGATATCATGCACTGATCACGTGGCTGATCATGCACTGTTCACGTGGCTGATCATGCACTGATCACGTGATGATCATGCACTGATCACGTGGCATCATGCACTGATCACGTGGCTGATCATGCACTGATCACGTGGCTATCATGCACTGATCACGTGGCTGAACATGCACTGTTCACGTGGCTGATCACACACCTGTCACGTGACATATCATGCACTGATCACGTGGCACTCATGCACTGATCACGTGGCTGATCATACTCTGCTCACGTAACTCATGCACACATCACGTGGCTATCATGCACTGCTCACGTGGCTCGTCATGGAATGATCACGTAGCAACCATATACTGGTCACGTGACTGATCATGCACAGATCACGTAAATGATCATGCACTGTTCACGTGACTGATCATGTACTGATCACGTGACTGATCATGCACTGATCACGTGGCTATCATGCTCTGCTCACGTGGCTGATCATGCAACGATCACGTAGCAACCATGTACTGGTCACGTGACTGATCATGCACTGATCACGTAATTGATCATGCACTGATCACGTGGCTCATCATGCACTGATCACGTGGCTGATCACACATGTATCACGTGACTGATCATGCACTGATCACGTGGCTCTCATGCACTGATCACGTGGCTGTCATGCACTGATCACGTGGATATCATGCACTGATCACGTGGCTGATCACACACGTATCACATGACTGATCATGCACTGATCACGTGGCTATCATGCACTGATCACGTGGCTATCATGCACTGATCACGTGGCTGATCATGCACTGATCACGTAGCTACCATGTACTGATCACGTGACTGATCATGCACTGATCACGTAATTGATCATGCACTGATCACGTGGCTGATCATGCACTGATCACGTGGCTGATCATGCACTGATCACGTAACTGATCATGCACTGATCACGTGACTGATCATGCACTGATCACGTGGCTATCATGCACTGATCACGTGACTGATCATGCACTGATCACGTCTATATCATGCACTGATCACATGACTGCCCATGCACTGATCACGTGGATGATCATACACTAATCATGTGACAGATCATGCACTGATCACGTGGCTGATCATGCACTGATACCGTGACTGAGCATGGACTGATCACATGACTATCATGTAGTGATCACGTGACTTAATGGCGCTGATCATGTGACTGATCATGCACTGATCATGTTTGCTATCATACACTGATCATGTGCCTCTGGAGGCAATAAACAAAGAGCTGAGTAGGCACGAATCAAACAGTCAGCAGGCAATAATCATGGAACTCAGGTGTGAGGAATCATGCTGCTCAGCTGGCAATAATCAAGCAGCTGAGCAGGCAGGAATTACGCAGCACAGCTGGCAATTGTCAAGCAGATGACAGGCAGGAATCGTGCAGCTCAGCTGGCAATTGTCAAGCAGATGAGCAGACAGTAATCACGCAGCTCAGCAGGCCCTGATCACGTGACTGAGCATGCACTGTTCACGTGGCTGATCATACACTGATCACGTGATGATCATGCACTGATCACGTGGCTATCATGCACTGATCACGTGGCTGATCATGCACTGATCACGTGGCTGATCATGCACTGATCACGTGACTGATCATGCACTGATCACGTGGCATCATGCACTGATCACGTGGCTGATCATGCACTGATCACGTGGCTCATGCACACATCACGTGGCTATCATGCACTGATCACGTGGCTGTCATGCACTGATCACGTGGCTACCATATACTGATCACGTGACTGATCATGCACTGATCACGTGGCTGATCATGCACTGATCACGTGGCTGATCATGCAATGATCATGTAGCTACCATGTACTGGTCACGTGACTGATCATGCACCCATCACGTGACTGATCATGCACTGATCACGTGGCTATCATGCACTGATCACGTGACTGATCATGCACTGATCACGTCTATATCATGCACTGATCACGTGACTATCATGCACTGATCACGTGGATGATCATACACTGATCACGTGACTATCATGCACTGATCACGTGGCTGATCATGCACTGATACCGTGACTGATCATGGACTGATCACATGACTATCATGTAGTGATCACGTGACTTAATGGCGCTGATCATGTGACTGATCATGCGCTGATCATGTTTGCTATCATACACTGATCATGTGCCTCTGGAGGCAATAAACAAAGAGCTGAGTAGGCACGAATCAAACAGTCAGCAGGCAATAATCATGGAACTCAGGTGTGAGGAATCATGCTGCTCAGCTGGCAATAATCAAGCAGCTGAGCAGGCAGGAATTACGCAGCACAGCTGGCAATTGTCAAGCAGATGACAGGCAGGAATCGTGCAGCTCAGCTGGCAATTGTCAAGCAGATGAGCAGACAGTAATCACGCAGCTCAGCAGGCCCTGATCACGTGACTGAGCATGCACTGATCACGTGGCTGATCATACACTGATCACGTGACTGATCATGCACTGATCACGTGGCTGATCATGCACTGATCACGTGACTGATCATGCACTGATCACGTGGCTATCATGCACTGATCACGTGGCTGATCATGCACTGATCACGTGGCTGATCACACTGTCACGTGACTATCATGCACTGATCACGTGGACTCATGCACTGATCACGTGGCTGATCATACACTGATCACGTGACTGATCATGCACTGATCACGTGGCTGATCATGCACTGATCACGTGGCTGATCATGCACTGATCACGTGACTATCATGCACTGATCACGTGGCACTCATGCACTGATCACGTGGCTGATCATACACTGATCACGTAACTGATCATGCACTGATCACGTGGCTATCATGCACTGATCACGTGGCTGATCATGCACTGTTCACGTGGCTGATCACACACTGTCACGTGACTATCATGCACTGATCACGTGGCACTCATGCACTGATCACGTGGCTGATCATACACTGATCACGTGACTCATGCACTGATCACGTGGCTATCATGCACTGCTCACGTGGCTGATCATGCAATGATCACGTAGCAACCATATACTGGTCACGTGACTGATCATGCACTGATCACGTAAATGATCATGCACTGTTCACGTGACTGATCATGCACTGATCACGTGACTGATCATGCACTGATCACGTGGCTATCATGCACTGCTCACGTGGCTGATCATGCACTGATCACGTAGCAACCATGTACTGGTCACGTGACTGATCATGCACTGATCACGTAATTGATCATGCACTGATCACGTGGCTCATCATGCACTGATCACGTGGCTGATCACACATGATCACGTGACTGATCATGCACTGATCACGTGGCTATCATGCACTGATCACGTGGCTGTCATGCACTGATCACGTGGCTATCATGCACTGATCACGTGGCTGATCATGCAATGATCACGTAGCTATCATGTACTGTCACGTGACTGATCATGCACTGATCACGTAATTGATCATGCACTGATCACGTGGCTGATCATGCACTGATCACGTGGCTGATCATGCACTGATCACATGACTGATCATGCACTGATCACGTGACTGATCATGCACTGATCACGTGGCTATCATGCACTGATCACGTGGCTGACATACACTGATCACGTGCCTGATCATGCACTGATCACGTGGCTGATCATGCACTGATCACGTGACTGATCATGCACTGATCACGTGTCTGATCATGCACTGATCACGTGGCTATCATGCACTGCTCACGTGGCTGATCATGCCATGATCACGCAGCTACCATGTACTGGTCACATGACTGATCATGCACTGATCACGTGACTGATCATGCAGTGATCACGTGGCTATCATGCACTACTCACGTGGCTGATCATGCAATGATCATGTAGCTACCATGTACAGGTCACGTGAATGATCATACACCCATCAGGTGACTGATCATGCACTGATCACGTGGCTATCATGCACTGATCACGAGACTGATCATGCACTGATCACGTCTATATCATGCACTGATCACATGACTGCCCATGCACTGATCACGTGGATGATCATACACTAATCTTGTGACAGATCATGCACTGATCACGTGGCTGATCATGCACTGATACCGTGACTGAGCATGGACTGATCACATGACTATCATGTAGTGATCACGTGACTTAATGGCGCTGATCATGTGACTGATCATGCGCTGATCATGTTTGCTATCATACACTGATCATGTGCCTCTGGAGGCAATAAACAAAGAGCTGAGTAGGCACGAATCAAACAGTCAGCAGGCAATAATCATGGAACTCAGGTGTGAGGAATCATGCTGCTCAGCTGGCAATAATCAAGCAGCTGAGCAGGCAGGAATTACGCAGCACAGCTGGCAATTGTCAAGCAGATGACAGGCAGGAATCGTGCAGCTCAGCTGGCAATTGTCAAGCAGATGAGCAGACAGTAATCACGCAGCTCAGCAGGCCCAGATCACGTGACTGAGCATGCACTGTTCACGTGGCTGATCATACACTGATCACGTGATGATCATGCACTGATCACTTGGATATCATGCACTGATCACGTGGCTGATCATACACTGTTCACGTGTCTGACCATGCACTGATCACGTGGCTGATCATACACTGCTCACGTAACTGATCATGCACTGATCACGTGGCTATCATGCACTGATCACGTGGCTGAACATGCACTGTTCACGTGGCTGATCACACACCTGTCACGTGACATATCATGCACTGATCACGTGGCACTCATGCACTGATCACGTGGCTGATCATACTCTGCTCACGTAACTCATGCACACATCACGTGGCTATCATGCACTGCTCACGTGGCTCGTCATGGAATGATCACGTAGCTACCATATACTGGTCACGTGACTGATCATGCACTGATCACGTAAATGATCATGCACTGTTCACGTGACTGATCATGCACTGATCACGTGACTGATCATGCACTGATCACGTGGCTGATCACATGATCACGTGACTGATCATGCACTGATCACGTGGCTATCATGCACTGATCACGTGGCTGATCATGCACTGATCACGTGGATATCATGCACTGATCACGTGGCTGATCACACACGTATCACGTGACTGATCATGCACTGATCACGTGGCTATCATGCACTGATCACGTGGCTGATCATGCAATGATCACGTGGCTACCATGTACTGGTCACGTGACTGATCATGCACTGATCACGTGATTGATCATGCACTGATCACGTGGCTGATCATGCACTGATCACGTGGCTGATCATGCACTGATCACGTGACTGATCATGCACTGATCACGTGACTGATCATGCACTGATCACGTGGCTATCATGCACTGATCACGTGGCTGACATGCACTGATCACGTGCCTGATCATGCACTGATCACGTGGCTGATCATGCACTGATCACGTGACTGATCATGCACTGATCACGTGGCTGATCATGCACTGATCACGTGGCTATCATGCACTGATCACGTGGCTGATCATGCATGATCACGCAGCTACCATGCACTGGTCACATGACTGATCATGCACTGATCACGTGACTGATCATGCACTGATCACGTGGCTATCATGCACTACTCACGTGGCTGATCATGCAATGATCATGTAGCTACCATGTACAGGTCACGTGAATGATCATGCACTGATCACGTGACTGATCATGCACTGATCACGTGGCTATCATGCACTGATCACGTGACTGATCATGCACTGATCACGTCTATATCATGCACTGATCACATGACTGCCATGCACTGATCACGTGGCTGATCATGCACTGATCACGTGACAGATCATGCACTGATCACGTGGCTGATCACACACTATCACATGACTGATCATGCACTGATCACGTGGCTATCATGCACTGATCACGTGGCTATCATGCACTGATCATGTGGCTGATCATGCAATGATCACGTAGCTATCATGCACTGATCACGTGACTGATCATGCACTGATCACGAAATTGATCATGCACTGATCATGTGGCTGATCATGCACTGATCACGTGGCTGATCATGCACTGATCACGTGACTGATCATGCACTGATCACGTGACTGATCATGCACTGATCACGTGGCTATCATGCACTGATCACGTGGCTGACATACACTGATCACGTGCCTGATCATGCACTGATCACGTGGCTGATCATGCACTGATCACGTGACTGATCATGCACTGATCACGTGTCTGATCATGCACTGATCACGTGGCTATCATGCACTGCTCACGTGGCTGATCATGCATGATCACGCAGCTACCATGTACTGGTCACATGACTGATCATGCACTGATCACGTGACTGATCATGCACTGATCACGTGGCTATCATGCACTACTCACGTGGCTGATCATGCAATGATCATGTAGCTACCATGTACAGGTCACGTGAATGATCATACACCCATCAGGTGACTGATCATGCACTGATCACGTGGCTATCATGCACTGATCACGAGACTGATCATGCACTGATCACGTCTATATCATGCACTGATCACATGACTGCCCATGCACTGATCACGTGGATGATCATACACTAATCTTGTGACAGATCATGCACTGATCACGTGGCTGATCATGCACTGATACCGTGACTGAGCATGGACTGATCACATGACTATCATGTAGTGATCACGTGACTTAATGGCGCTGATCATGTGACTGATCATGCGCTGATCATGTTTGCTATCATACACTGATCATGTGCCTCTGGAGGCAATAAACAAAGAGCTGAGTAGGCACGAATCAAACAGTCAGCAGGCAATAATCATGGAACTCAGGTGTGAGGAATCATGCTGCTCAGCTGGCAATAATCAAGCAGCTGAGCAGGCAGGAATTACGCAGCACAGCTGGCAATTGTCAAGCAGATGACAGGCAGGAATCGTGCAGCTCAGCTGGCAATTGTCAAGCAGATGAGCAGACAGTAATCACGCAGCTCAGCAGGCCCAGATCACGTGACTGAGCATGCACTGTTCACGTGGCTGATCATACACTGATCACGTGATGATCATGCACTGATCACTTGGATATCATGCACTGATCACGTGGCTGATCATACACTGTTCACGTGTCTGACCATGCACTGATCACGTGGCTGATCATACACTGCTCACGTAACTGATCATGCACTGATCACGTGGCTATCATGCACTGATCACGTGGCTGAACATGCACTGTTCACGTGGCTGATCACACACCTGTCACGTGACATATCATGCACTGATCACGTGGCACTCATGCACTGATCACGTGGCTGATCATACTCTGCTCACGTAACTCATGCACACATCACGTGGCTATCATGCACTGCTCACGTGGCTCGTCATGGAATGATCACGTGGCTACCATATACTGGTCACGTGACTGATCATGCACTGATCACGTAAATGATCATGCACTGTTCACGTGACTGATCATGTACTGATCACGTGACTGATCATGCACTGATCACGTGGCTATCATGCACTGCTCACGTGGCTGATCATGCAACGATCACGTAGCAACCATGTACTGGTCACGTGACTGATCATGCACTGATCACGTAATTGATCATGCACTGATCACGTGGCTCATCATGCACTGATCACGTGGCTGATCACACATGTATCACGTGACTGATCATGCACTGATCACGTGGCTCATGCACTGATCACGTGGCTGTCATGCACTGATCACGTGGCTGATCATGCACTGATCACGTGGCTATCATGCACTGATCACGTGACTGATCATGCACTGATCACGTGGCTGATCATGCACTGATCACGTGGCTGATCATGCACTGATCACGTGGCTGATCATGCACTGATCACGTGACTGATCATGCACTGATCACGTGACTGATCATGCACTGATCACGTGGCTATCATGCACTATCACGTGGCTGATCATGCACTGATCACGTAGCTACCATGCACTGATCACGTGACTGATCATGCACTGATCACGTGACTGATCATGCACTGATCACGTGGCTATCATGCACTGATCACGTGACTGATCATGCACTGATCACGTCTATATCATGCACTGATCACTGACTGCCATGCACTGATCACGTGGCTGATCATGCACTGATCACGTGACTGATCATGCACTGATCACGTGGCTGATCACACTGATCACATGACTGATCATGCACTGATCACGTGGCTATCATGCACTGATCACGTGGCTATCATGCACTGATCACGTGGCTGATCATGCAATGATCACGTAGCTACCATGCACTGATCACGTGACTGATCATGCACTGATCACGTAACTGATCATGCACTGATCACGTGGCTGATCATGCACTGATCACGTGGCTGATCATGCACTGATCACGTAACTGATCATGCACTGATCACGTGACTGATCATGCACTGATCACGTGGCTATCATGCACTGATCACGTGGCTGACATGCACTGATCACGTGGCTGATCATGCACTGATCACGTGGCTGATCATGCACTGATCACGTGACTGATCATGCACTGATCACGTGTCTGATCATGCACTGATCACGTGGCTATCATGCACTGCTCACGTGGCTGATCATGCATGATCACGCAGCTACCATGTACTGGTCACATGACTGATCATGCACTGATCACGTGACTGATCATGCACTGATCACGTGGCTATCATGCACTACTCACGTGGCTGATCATGCAATGATCATGTAGCTACCATGTACAGGTCACGTGAATGATCATACACCCATCAGGTGACTGATCATGCACTGATCACGTGGCTATCATGCACTGATCACGAGACTGATCATGCACTGATCACGTCTATATCATGCACTGATCACATGACTGCCCATGCACTGATCACGTGGATGATCATACACTAATCATGTGACAGATCATGCACTGATCACGTGGCTGATCATGCACTGATACCGTGACTGAGCATGGACTGATCACATGACTATCATGTAGTGATCACGTGACTTAATGGCGCTGATCATGTGACTGATCATGCGCTGATCATGTTTGCTATCATACACTGATCATGTGCCTCTGGAGGCAATAAACAAAGAGCTGAGTAGGCACGAATCAAACAGTCAGCAGGCAATAATCATGGAACTCAGGTGTGAGGAATCATGCTGCTCAGCTGGCAATAATCAAGCAGCTGAGCAGGCAGGAATTACGCAGCACAGCTGGCAATTGTCAAGCAGATGACAGGCAGGAATCGTGCAGCTCAGCTGGCAATTGTCAAGCAGATGAGCAGACAGTAATCACGCAGCTCAGCAGGCCCAGATCACGTGACTGAGCATGCACTGTTCACGTGGCTGATCATACACTGATCACGTGATGATCATGCACTGATCACTTGGATATCATGCACTGATCACGTGGCTGATCATACACTGTTCACGTGTCTGACCATGCACTGATCACGTGGCTGATCATACACTGCTCACGTAACTGATCATGCACTGATCACGTGGCTATCATGCACTGATCACGTGGCTGAACATGCACTGTTCACGTGGCTGATCACACACCTGTCACGTGACATATCATGCACTGATCACGTGGCACTCATGCACTGATCACGTGGCTGATCATACTCTGCTCACGTAACTCATGCACACATCACGTGGCTATCATGCACTGCTCACGTGGCTCGTCATGGAATGATCACGTAGCTACCATATACTGGTCACGTGACTGATCATGCACAGATCACGTAAATGATCATGCACTGTTCACGTGACTGATCATGTACTGATCACGTGACTGATCATGCACTGATCACGTGGCTATCATGCACTGCTCACGTGGCTGATCATGCAACGATCACGTAGCAACCATGTACTGGTCACGTGACTGATCATGCACTGATCACGTAATTGATCCTGCACTGATCACGTGGCTCATCATGCACTGATCACGTGGCTGATCACACATGTATCACGTGACTGATCATGCACTGATCACGTGGCTATCATGCACTGATCACGTGGCTATCATGCACTGATCACGTGGCTGATCATGCACTGATCACGTGGCTGATCATGCACTGATCACGTGACTGATCATGCACTGATCACGTGGCTGATCATGCACTGATCACGTGGCTGATCATGCACTGATCACGTGGCTGATCATGCACTGATCACATGACTGATCATGCACTGATCACGTGACTGATCATGCACTGATCACGTGGCTATCATGCACTACTCACGTGGCTGATCATGCAATGATCATGTAGCTACCATGTACAGGTCACGTGAATGATCATACACCCATCAGGTGACTGATCATGCACTGATCACGTGGCTATCATGCACTGATCACGAGACTGATCATGCACTGATCACGTCTATATCATGCACTGATCACATGACTGCCCGTGCACTGATCACGTGGATGATCATACACTAATCTTGTGACAGATCATGCACTGATCACGTGGCTGATCATGCACTGATACCGTGACTGAGCATGGACTGATCACATGACTATCATGTAGTGATCACGTGACTTAATGGCGCTGATCATGTGACTGATCATGCGCTGATCATGTTTGCTATCATACACTGATCATGTGCCTCTGGAGGCAATAAACAAAGAGCTGAGTAGGCACGAATCAAACAGTCAGCAGGCAATAATCATGGAACTCAGGTGTGAGGAATCATGCTGCTCAGCTGGCAATAATCAAGCAGCTGAGCAGGCAGGAATTACGCAGCACAGCTGGCAATTGTCAAGCAGATGACAGGCAGGAATCGTGCAGCTCAGCTGGCAATTGTCAAGCAGATGAGCAGACAGTAATCACGCAGCTCAGCAGGCCCAGATCACGTGACTGAGCATGCACTGTTCACGTGGCTGATCATACACTGATCACGTGACTGATCATGCACTGATCACGTGGCTGATCATGCACTGATCACGTGACTGATCATGCACTGATCACGTGGCTATCATGCACTGATCACGTGGCTGATCATGCACTGATCACGTGGCTGATCATGCACTGATCACGTGACTATCATGCACTGATCACGTGGCACTCATGCACTGATCACGTGGCTGATCATACACTGCTCACGTAACTGATCATGCACTGATCACGTGGCTATCATGCACTGATCACGTGGCTGATCATGCACTGTTCACGTGGCTGATCACACACTGTCACGTGACTATCATGCACTGATCACGTGGCACTCATGCACTGATCACGTGGCTGATCATACTCTGCTCACGTAACTCATGCACACATCACGTGGCTATCATGCACTGCTCACGTGGCTGTCATGGAATGATCACGTAGCAACCATATACTGGTCACGTGACTGATCATGCACTGATCACGTAAATGATCATGCACTGATCACGTGACTGATCATGCACTGATCACGTGACTGATCATGCACTGATCACGTGGCTATCATGCACTGATCACGTGGCTGATCATGCACGATCACGTAGCAACCATGTACTGGTCACGTGACTGATCATGCACTGATCACGTAATTGATCATGCACTGATCACGTGGCTCATCATGCACTGATCACGTGGCTGATCACACATGATCACGTGACTGATCATGCACTGATCACGTGGCTCTCATGCACTGATCACGTGGCTGTCATGCACTGATCACGTGGCTATCATGCACTGATCACGTGGCTGATCATGCAATGATCACGTAGCTACCATGTACTGTCACGTGACTGATCATGCACTGATCACGTAATTGATCATGCACTGATCATGTGGCTGATCATGCACTGATCACGTGGCTGATCATACACTGATCACATAACTGATCATGCACTGATCACGTGACTGATCATGCACTGATCACGTGGCTATCATGCACTGATCACTTGGCTGACATACACTGATCACGTGCCTGGTCATGCACTGATCACGTGGCTGATCATGCACTGATCACGTGACTGATCATGCACTGATCACGTGTCTGATCATGCACTGATCACGTGGCTATCATGCACTGCTCACGTGGCTGATCATGCCATGATCACGCAGCTACCATGTACTGGTCACATGACTGATCATGCACTGATCACGTGACTGATCATGCAGTGATCACGTGGCTATCATGAACTACTCACGTGGCTGATCATGCAATGATCATGTAGCTACCATGTACAGGTCACGTGAATGATCATACACCCATCAGGTGACTGATCATGCACTGATCACGTGGCTATCATGCACTGATCACGAGACTGATCATGCACTGATCACGTCTATATCATGCACTGATCACATGACTGCCCATGCACTGATCACGTGGATGATCATACACTAATCTTGTGACAGATCATGCACTGATCACGTGGCTGATCATGCACTGATACCGTGACTGAGCATGGACTGATCACATGACTATCATGTAGTGATCACGTGACTTAATGGCGCTGATCATGTGACTGATCATGCGCTGATCATGTTTGCTATCATACACTGATCATGTGCCTCTGGAGGCAATAAACAAAGAGCTGAGTAGGCACGAATCAAACAGTCAGCAGGCAATAATCATGGAACTCAGGTGTGAGGAATCATGCTGCTCAGCTGGCAATAATCAAGCAGCTGAGCAGGCAGGAATTACGCAGCACAGCTGGCAATTGTCAAGCAGATGACAGGCAGGAATCGTGCAGCTCAGCTGGCAATTGTCAAGCAGATGAGCAGACAGTAATCACGCAGCTCAGCAGGCCCAGATCACGTGACTGAGCATGCACTGTTCACGTGGCTGATCATACACTGATCACGTGATGATCATGCACTGATCACTTGGATATCATGCACTGATCACGTGGCTGATCATACACTGTTCACGTGTCTGACCATGCACTGATCACGTGGCTGATCATACACTGCTCACGTAACTGATCATGCACTGATCACGTGGCTATCATGCACTGATCACGTGGCTGAACATGCACTGTTCACGTGGCTGATCACACACCTGTCACGTGACATATCATGCACTGATCACGTGGCACTCATGCACTGATCACGTGGCTGATCATACTCTGCTCACGTAACTCATGCACACATCACGTGGCTATCATGCACTGCTCACGTGGCTCGTCATGGAATGATCACGTAGCTACCATATACTGGTCACGTGACTGATCATGCAAAGATCACGTAAATGATCATGCACTGTTCACGTGACTGATCATGTACTGATCACGTGACTGATCATGCACTGATCACGTGGCTATCATGCTCTGCTCACGTGGCTGATCATGCAACGATCACGTAGCAACCATGTACTGGTCACGTGACTGATCATGCACTGATCACGTAATTGATCCTGCACTGATCACGTGGCTCATCATGCACTGATCACGTGGCTGATCACACATGTATCACGTGACTGATCATGCACTGATCACGTGGCTCTCATGCACTGATCACGTGGCTGTCATGCACTGATCACGTGGATATCATGCACTGATCACGTGGCTGATCACACACGTATCACATGACTGATCATGCACTGATCACGTGGCTATCATGCACTGATCACGTGGCTGATCATGCAATGATCACGTAGCTACCATGTACTGGTCACGTGACTGATCATGCACTGATCACGTAATTGATCATGCACTGATCACGTGGCTGATCATGCACTGATCACGTGGCTGATCATGCACTGATCACGTAACTGATCATGCACTGATCACGTGACTGATCATGCACTGATCACGTGGCTATCATGCACTGATCACGTGGCTGACATACACTGATCACGTGCCTGATCATGCACTGATCACGTGGCTGATCATGCACTGATCACGTGACTGATCATGCACTGATCACGTGACTGATCATGCACTGATCACGTGGCTATCATGCACTGCTCACGTGGCTGATCATGCATGATCACGCACTACCATGTACTGGTCACATGACTGATCATGCACTGATCACGTGACTGATCATGCACTGATCACGTGGCTATCATGCACTACTCACGTGGCTGATCATGCAATGATCATGTAGCTACCATGTACAGGTCACGTGAATGATCATACACTGATCAGGTGACTGATCATGCACTGATCACGTGGCTATCATGCACTGATCACGTGACTGATCATGCACTGATCACGTCTATATCATGCACTGATCACATGACTGCCCATGCACTGATCACGTGGATGATCATGCACTGATCACGTGACTGATCATGCACTGATCACGTGGCTGATCACACACTATCACATGACTGATCATGCACTGATCACGTGGCTATCATGCACTGATCACGTGGCTATCATGCACTGATCACGTGGCTGATCATGCAATGATCACGTGCTACCATGTACTGGTCACGTGACTGATCATGCACTGATCACGTAATTGATCATGCACTGATCATGTGGCTGATCATGCACTGATCACGTGGCTGATCATGCACTGATCACGTAACTGATCATGCACTGATCACGTGACTGATCATGCACTGATCACGTGGCTATCATGCACTGATCACGTGGCTGACATGCACTGATCACGTGCCTGATCATGCACTGATCACGTGGCTGATCATGCACTGATCACGTGACTGATCATGCACTGATCACGTGTCTGATCATGCACTGATCACGTGGCTATCATGCACTGCTCACGTGGCTGATCATGCATGATCACGCAGCTACCATGTACTGGTCACATGACTGATCATGCACTGATCACGTGACTGATCATGCAGTGATCACGTGGCTATCATGCACTACTCACGTGGCTGATCATGCAATGATCATGTAGCTACCATGTACAGGTCACGTGAATGATCATACACCCATCAGGTGACTGATCATGCACTGATCACGTGGCTATCATGCACTGATCACGAGACTGATCATGCACTGATCACGTCTATATCATGCACTGATCACATGACTGCCCATGCACTGATCACGTGGATGATCATACACTAATCTTGTGACAGATCATGCACTGATCACGTGGCTGATCATGCACTGATACCGTGACTGAGCATGGACTGATCACATGACTATCATGTAGTGATCACGTGACTTAATGGCGCTGATCATGTGACTGATCATGCGCTGATCATGTTTGCTATCATACACTGATCATGTGCCTCTGGAGGCAATAAACAAAGAGCTGAGTAGGCACGAATCAAACAGTCAGCAGGCAATAATCATGGAACTCAGGTGTGAGGAATCATGCTGCTCAGCTGGCAATAATCAAGCAGCTGAGCAGGCAGGAATTACGCAGCACAGCTGGCAATTGTCAAGCAGATGACAGGCAGGAATCGTGCAGCTCAGCTGGCAATTGTCAAGCAGATGAGCAGACAGTAATCACGCAGCTCAGCAGGCCCAGATCACGTGACTGAGCATGCACTGTTCACGTGGCTGATCATACACTGATCACGTGATGATCATGCACTGATCACTTGGATATCATGCACTGATCACGTGGCTGATCATACACTGTTCACGTGTCTGACCATGCACTGATCACGTGGCTGATCATACACTGCTCACGTAACTGATCATGCACTGATCACGTGGCTATCATGCACTGATCACGTGGCTGAACATGCACTGTTCACGTGGCTGATCACACACCTGTCACGTGACATATCATGCACTGATCACGTGGCACTCATGCACTGATCACGTGGCTGATCATACTCTGCTCACGTAACTCATGCACACATCACGTGGCTATCATGCACTGCTCACGTGGCTCGTCATGGAATGATCACGTAGCAACCATATACTGGTCACGTGACTGATCATGCACTGATCACGTAATGATCATGCACTGATCACGTGGCTGATCATGCACTGATCACGTGGCTGATCACACTGATCACGTGACTGATCATGCACTGATCACGTGGCTATCATGCACTGATCACGTGGCTGATCATGCACTGATCACGTGGCTATCATGCACTGATCACGTGGCTGATCACACATGTATCACGTGACTGATCATGCACTGATCACGTGGCTATCATGCACTGATCACGTGGCTATCATGCACTGATCACGTGGCTGATCATGCAATGATCACGTAGCTACCATGTACTGGTCACGTGACTGATCATGCACTGATCACGTAATTGATCATGCACTGATCACGTGGCTGATCATGCACTGATCACGTGGCTGATCATGCACTGATCACGTGACTGATCATGCACTGATCACGTGACTGATCATGCACTGATCACGTGGCTATCATGCACTGATCACGTGGCTGATCATGCACTGATCACGTGCCTGATCATGCACTGATCACGTGGCTGATCATGCACTGATCACGTGACTGATCATGCACTGATCACGTGACTGATCATGCACTGATCACGTGGCTATCATGCACTGCTCACGTGGCTGATCATGCAATGATCATGTAGCTACCATGTACAGGTCACGTGAATGATCATACACCCATCAGGTGACTGATCATGCACTGATCACGTGGCTATCATGCACTGATCACGAGACTGATCATGCACTGATCACGTCTATATCATGCACTGATCACATGACTGCCCATGCACTGATCACGTGGATGATCATACACTAATCTTGTGACAGATCATGCACTGATCACGTGGCTGATCATGCACTGATACCGTGACTGAGCATGGACTGATCACATGACTATCATGTAGTGATCACGTGACTTAATGGCGCTGATCATGTGACTGATCATGCGCTGATCATGTTTGCTATCATACACTGATCATGTGCCTCTGGAGGCAATAAACAAAGAGCTGAGTAGGCACGAATCAAACAGTCAGCAGGCAATAATCATGGAACTCAGCTGTGAGGAATCATGCTGCTCAGCTGGCAATAATCAAGCAGCTGAGCAGGCAGGAATTACGCAGCACAGCTGGCAATTGTCAAGCAGATGACAGGCAGGAATCGTGCAGCTCAGCTGGCAATTGTCAAGCAGATGAGCAGACAGTAATCACGCAGCTCAGCAGGCCCAGATCACGTGACTGAGCATGCACTGTTCACGTGGCTGATCATACACTGATCACGTGCTGATCATGCACTGATCACTTGGATATCATGCACTGATCACGTGGCTGATCATGCACTGTTCACGTGGCTATCATGCACTGATCACGTGGCTGATCATGCACTGATCACGTGGCTTATCATGCACTGATCACGTGATAGCTCATGCACTGATCACGTGGCTGATCATGCACTATCACGTGACTGATCATGCACTGATCACGTGGCTATCATGCACTGATCACGTGGCTATCATGCACTGATCACGTGGCTGATCATGCACTGATCACGTGTCTGATCATGCACTGATCACGTGGCTGATCATGCACTGCTCACGTAACTGATCATGCACTGATCACGTGGCTATCATGCACTGATCACGTGGCTGATCATGCACTGATCACGTGGCTGATCACACACTGTCACGTGACTATCATGCACTGATCACGTGGCACTCATGCACTGATCACGTGGCTGATCATGCACTGCTCACGTAACTCATGCACTGATCACGTGGCTATCATGCACTGATCACGTGGCTGTCATGCATGATCACGTGCTAACCATACTGATCACGTGACTGATCATGCACTGATCACGTAATGATCATGCACTGATCACGTGACTGATCATGCACTGATCACGTGACTGATCATGCACTGATCACGTGGCTATCATGCACTGCTCACGTGGCTGATCATGCACGATCACGTGGCAACCATGTACTGGTCACGTGACTGATCATGCACTGATCACGTAATTGATCATGCACTGATCACGTGGCTGATCATGCACTGATCACGTGGCTGATCACACATGATCACGTGACTGATCATGCACTGATCACGTGGCTCTCATGCACTGATCACGTGGCTGTCATGCACTGATCACGTGGATATCATGCACTGATCACGTGGCTGATCACACTGTATCACATGACTGATCATGCACTGATCACGTGGCTATCATGCACTGATCACGTGGCTATCATGCACTGATCACGTGGCTGATCATGCACTGATCACGTAGCTACCATGCACTGGTCACGTGACTGATCATGCACTGATCACGTGATTGATCATGCACTGATCATGTGGCTGATCATGCACTGATCACGTGGCTGATCATGCACTGATCACGTAACTGATCATGCACTGATCACGTGACTGATCATGCACTGATCACGTGGCTATCATGCACTGATCACGTGGCTGATCATGCACTGATCACGTGCCTGTCATGCACTGATCACGTGGCTGATCATGCACTGATCACGTGACTGATCATGCACTGATCACGTGACTGATCATGCACTGATCACGTGGCTATCATGCACTGATCACGTGGCTGATCATGCACTGATCACGTGACTGATCATGCACTGATCACGTGACTGATCATGCACTGATCACGTGGCTATCATGCACTGATCACGTGGCTGATCATGCACTGATCACGTGGCTGATCATGCACTGATCACGTGGCTGATCATGCACTGATCACGTGACTGATCATGCACTGATCACGTGACTGATCATGCACTGATCACGTGGCTATCATGCACTACTCACGTGGCTGATCATGCAATGATCATGTAGCTACCATGTACAGGTCACGTGAATGATCATACACCCATCAGGTGACTGATCATGCACTGATCACGTGGCTATCATGCACTGATCACGAGACTGATCAAGCACTGATCACGTCTATATCATGCACTGATCACATGACTACCCGTGCACTGATCACGTGGATGATCATACACTAATCTTGTGACAGATCATGCACTGATCACGTGGCTGATCATGCACTGATACCGTGACTGAGCATGGACTGATCACATGACTATCATGTAGTGATCACGTGACTTAATGGCGCTGATCATGTGACTGATCATGCGCTGATCATGTTTGCTATCATACACTGATCATGTGCCTCTGGAGGCAATAAACAAAGAGCTGAGTAGGCACGAATCAAACAGTCAGCAGGCAATAATCATGGAACTCAGCTGTGAGGAATCATGCTGCTCAGCTGGCAATAATCAAGCAGCTGAGCAGGCAGGAATTACGCAGCACAGCTGGCAATTGTCAAGCAGATGACAGGCAGGAATCGTGCAGCTCAGCTGGCAATTGTCAAGCAGATGAGCAGACAGTAATCACGCAGCTCAGCAGGCCCAGATCACGTGACTGAGCATGCACTGTTCACGTGGCTGATCATACACTGTTCACGTGCTGACCATGCACTGATCACGTGGCTATCATGCACTGATCACGTGGCTGATCATGCACTGATCACGTGTCTATCATGCACTGATCACGTGACTGATCATGCACTGATCACGTGGCTGATCATGCACTGATCACGTGATGATCATGCACTGATCACGTGGCTGATCATGCACTATCACGTGACTGATCATGCACTGATCACGTGGCTATCATGCACTGATCACGTGGCTATCATGCACTGATCACGTGGCTGATCATGCACTGATCACGTGTGATCATGCACTGATCACGTGGCTGATCATGCACTGATCACGTAACTGATCATGCACTGATCACGTGGCTATCATGCACTGATCACGTGGCTGATCATGCACTGATCACGTGGCTGATCACACACTGATCACGTGACTGATCATGCACTGATCACGTGGCATCATGCACTGATCACGTGGCTGATCATGCACTGCTCACGTAACTCATGCACTGATCACGTGGCTGATCATGCACTGATCACGTGGCTGATCATGCACTGATCACGTGGCTATCATGCACTGATCACGTGGCTGATCATGCACTGATCACGTGGCTGATCATGCACTGATCACGTGGCTGATCATGCACTGATCACGTGACTGATCATGCACTGATCACGTGGCTGATCATGCACTGATCACGTGGCTGATCATGCACTGATCACGTGGCTATCATGCACTGATCACGTGGCTATCATGCACTGATCACGTGCCTGATCATGCACTGATCACGTGGCTGATCATGCACTGATCACGTGGCTGATCATGCACTGATCACGTGATTGATCATGCACTGATCATGTGGCTGATCATGCACTGATCACGTGGCTGATCATACACTGATCACGTAACTGATCATGCACTGATCACGTGACTGATCATGCACTGATCACGTGGCTATCATGCACTGATCACGTGGCTGGACATACACTGATCACGTGCCTGGTCATGCACTGATCACGTGGCTGATCATGCACTGATCACGTGACTGATCATGCACTGATCACGTGTCTGATCATGCACTGATCACGTGGCTATCATGCACTGCTCACGTGGCTGATCATGCCATGATCACGCAGCTACCATGTACTGGTCACATGACTGATCATGCACTGATCACGTGACTGATCATGCAGTGATCACGTGGCTATCATGCACTACTCACGTGGCTGATCATGCAATGATCATGTAGCTACCATGTACAGGTCACGTGAATGATCATACACCCATCAGGTGACTGATCATGCACTGATCACGTGGCTATCATGCACTGATCACGAGACTGATCATGCACTGTTCGCGTCTATATCATGCACTGATCACATGACTGCCCATGCACTGATCACGTGGATGATCATACACTAATCTTGTGACAGATCATGCACTGATCACGTGGCTGATCATGCACTGATACCGTGACTGAGCATGGACTGATCACATGACTATCATGTAGTGATCACGTGACTTAATGGCGCTGATCATGTGACTGATCATGCGCTGATCATGTTTGCTATCATACACTGATCATGTGCCTCTGGAGGCAATAAACAAAGAGCTGAGTAGGCACGAATCAAACAGTCAGCAGGCAATAATCATGGAACTCAGCTGTGAGGAATCATGCTGCTCAGCTGGCAATAATCAAGCAGCTGAGCAGGCAGGAATTACGCAGCACAGCTGGCAATTGTCAAGCAGATGACAGGCAGGAATCGTGCAGCTCAGCTGGCAATTGTCAAGCAGATGAGCAGACAGTAATCACGCAGCTCAGCAGGCCCAGATCACGTGACTGAGCATGCACTGTTCACGTGGCTGATCATACACTGATCACGTGTCTGACCATGCACTGATCACGTGGCTGATCATACACTGCTCACGTAACTGATCATGCACTGATCACGTGGCTATCATGCACTGATCACGTGGCTGAACATGCACTGTTCACGTGGCTGATCACACACCTGTCACGTGACATATCATGCACTGATCACGTGGCACTCATGCACTGATCACGTGGCTGATCATACTCTGCTCACGTAACTCATGCACACATCACGTGGCTATCATGCACTGCTCACGTGGCTCGTCATGGAATGATCACGTAGCAACCATATACTGGTCACGTGACTGATCATGCAAAGATCACGTAAATGATCATGCACTGTTCACGTGACTGATCATGTACTGATCACGTGACTGATCATGCACTGATCACGTGGCTATCATGCTCTGCTCACGTGGCTGATCATGCAACGATCACGTAGCAACCATGTACTGGTCACGTGACTGATCATGCACTGATCACGTAATTGATCATGCACTGATCACGTGGCTGATCATGCATGATCACGTGACTGATCATGCACTGATCACGTGGCTCTCATGCACTGATCACGTGGCTGTCATGCACTGATCACGTGGATATCATGCACTGATCACGTGGCTGATCACACACGTATCACATGACTGATCATGCACTGATCACGTGGCTATCATGCACTGATCACGTGGCTATCATGCACTGATCACGTGGCTGATCACACACGTATCACGTGACTGATCATGCACTGATCACGTGGCTGATCATGCACTGATCACGTGGCTATCATGCACTGATCACGTGGCTGATCATGCAATGATCACGTAGCTACCATGTACTGGTCACGTGACTGATCATGCACTGATCACGTGACTGATCATGCACTGATCACGTGGCTGATCATGCACTGATCACGTGGCTGATCATGCACTGATCACATGACTGATCATGCACTGATCACGTGACTGATCATGCACTGATCACGTGGCTATCATGCACTGATCACGTGGCTGATCATACACTGATCACGTGCTGATCATGCACTGATCACGTGGCTGATCATGCACTGATCACGTGACTGATCATGCACTGATCACGTGACTGATCATGCACTGATCACGTGGCTATCATGCACTGATCACGTGGCTGATCATGCATGATCACGCAGCTACCATGTACTGTCACATGACTGATCATGCACTGATCACGTGACTGATCATGCACTGATCACGTGGCTATCATGCACTATCACGTGGCTGATCATGCACTGATCATGTAGCTACCATGTACTGATCACGTGGATGATCATACACATCAGGTGACTGATCATGCACTGATCACGTGGCTATCATGCACTGATCACGTGGCTGATCATGCACTGTTCACGTGGCTGATCACACACTGATCACGTGACTATCATGCACTGATCACGTGGCACTCATGCACTGATCACGTGGCTGATCATACACTGATCACGTAACTCATGCACTGATCACGTGGCTATCATGCACTGCTCACGTGGCTGTCATGGAATGATCACGTAGCAACCATATACTGGTCACGTGACTGATCATGCACTGATCACGTAATTGATCATGCACTGATCACGTGGCTGATCATGCACTGATCACGTGGCTGATCACACATGTATCACGTGACTGATCATGCACTGATCACGTGGCTCTCATGCACTGATCACGTGGCTGTCATGCACTGATCACGTGGATATCATGCACTGATCACGTGGCTGATCACACATGATCACGTGACTGATCATGCACTGATCACGTGGCTATCATGCACTGATCACGTGGCTATCATGCACTGATCACGTGGCTGATCATGCAATGATCACGTAGCTACCATGTACTGGTCACGTGACTGATCATGCACTGATCACGTAATTGATCATGCACTGATCACGTGGCTGATCATGCACTGATCACGTGGCTGATCATGCACTGATCACGTAACTGATCATGCACTGATCACGTGACTGATCATGCACTGATCACGTGGCTATCATGCACTGATCACGTGGCTGATCATGCACTGATCACGTGGCTGATCATGCACTGATCACGTGGCTGATCATGCACTGATCACGTGACTGATCATGCACTGATCACGTGACTGATCATGCACTGATCACGTGGCTATCATGCACTGCTCACGTGGCTGATCATGCAATGATCATGTAGCTACCATGTACAGGTCACGTGAATGATCATACACCCATCAGGTGACTGATCATGCACTGATCACGTGGCTATCATGCACTGATCACGAGACTGATCATGCACTGATCACGTCTATATCATGCACTGATCCCATGACTGCCCATGCACTGATCACGTGGATGATCATACACTAATCTTGTGACAGATCATGCACTGATCACGTGGCTGATCATGCACTGATACCGTGACTGAGCATGGACTGATCACATGACTATCATGTAGTGATCACGTGACTTAATGGCGCTGATCATGTGACTGATCATGCGCTGATCATGTTTGCTATCATACACTGATCATGTGCCTCTGGAGGCAATAAACAAAGAGCTGAGTAGGCACGAATCAAACAGTCAGCAGGCAATAATCATGGAACTCAGGTGTGAGGAATCATGCTGCTCAGCTGGCAATAATCAAGCAGCTGAGCAGGCAGGAATTACGCAGCACAGCTGGCAATTGTCAAGCAGATGACAGGCAGGAATCGTGCAGCTCAGCTGGCAATTGTCAAGCAGATGAGCAGACAGTAATCACGCAGCTCAGCAGGCCCAGATCACGTGACTGAGCATGCACTGTTCACGTGGCTGATCATACACTGATCACGTGCTGATCATGCACTGATCACGTGGCTATCATGCACTGATCACGTGGCTGATCATGCACTGATCACGTGTCTATATCATGCACTGATCACGTGACTGATCATGCACTGATCACGTGGCTGATCATGCACTGATCACGTGATAGATCATGCACTGATCACGTGGCTGATCATACGTATCACGTGACTGATCATGCACTGATCACGTGGCTATCATGCACTGATCACGTGGCTATCATGCACTGATCACGTGGCTGATCATGCACTGATCACGTGTCTGACCATGCACTGATCACGTGGCTGATCATGCACTGATCACGTAACTGATCATGCACTGATCACGTGGCTATCATGCACTGATCACGTGGCTGATCATGCACTGATCACGTGGCTGATCACACACTGTCACGTGACTATCATGCACTGATCACGTGGCACTCATGCACTGATCACGTGGCTGATCATGCACTGCTCACGTAACTCATGCACTGATCACGTGGCTATCATGCACTGCTCACGTGGCTGTCATGGAATGATCACGTAGCAACCATATACTGATCACGTGACTGATCATGCACTGATCACGTAAATGATCATGCACTGTTCACGTGACTGATCATGCACTGATCACGTGACTGATCATGCACTGATCACGTGGCTATCATGCACTGATCACGTGGCTGATCATGCAATGATCACGTAGCAACCATGTACTGATCACGTGACTGATCATGCACTGATCACGTAATTGATCATGCACTGATCACGTGGCTCATCATGCACTGATCACGTGGCTGATAACACATATATCACGTGACTGATCATGCACTGATCACGTGGCTCTCATGCACTGATCACGTGGCTGTCATGCACTGATCACGTGGATATCATGCACTGATCACGTGGCTGATCACACACGTATCACATGACTGATCATGCACTGATCACGTGGCTATCATGCACTGATCACGTGGCTATCATGCACTGATCACGTGGCTGATCATGCAATGATCACGTAGCTACCATGTACTGGTCACGTGACTGATCATGCACTGATCACGTAATTGATCATGCACTGATCACGTGGCTGATCATGCACTGATCACGTGGCTGATCATGCACTGATCACGTAACTGATCATGCACTGATCACGTGACTGATCATGCACTGATCACGTGGCTATCATGCACTGATCACGTGGCTGATCATGCACTGATCACGTGCCTGTCATGCACTGATCACGTGGCTGATCATGCACTGATCACGTGACTGATCATGCACTGATCACGTGGCTGATCATGCACTGATCACGTGGCTATCATGCACTGATCACGTGGCTGATCATGCACTGATCACGTGACTGATCATGCACTGATCACGTGACTGATCATGCACTGATCACGTGGCTATCATGCACTGATCACGTGGCTACATGCACTGATCACGTGCCTGATCATGCACTGATCACGTGGCTGATCATGCACTGATCACGTGACTGATCATGCACTGATCACGTGACTGATCATGCACTGATCACGTGGCTATCATGCACTGCTCACGTGGCTGATCATGCAATGATCATGTAGCTACCATGTACAGGTCACGTGAATGATCATACACCCATCAGGTGACTGATCATGCACTGATCACGTGGCTATCATGCACTGATCACGAGACTGATCATGCACTGTTCACGTCTATATCATGCACTGATCACATGACTGCCCGTGCACTGATCACGTGGATGATCATACACTAATCTTGTGACAGATCATGCACTGATCACGTGGCTGATCATGCACTGATACCGTGACTGAGCATGGACTGATCACATGACTATCATGTAGTGATCACGTGACTTAATGGCGCTGATCATGTGACTGATCATGCGCTGATCATGTTTGCTATCATACACTGATCATGTGCCTCTGGAGGCAATAAACAAAGAGCTGAGTAGGCACGAATCAAACAGTCAGCAGGCAATAATCATGGAACTCAGCTGTGAGGAATCATGCTGCTCAGCTGGCAATAATCAAGCAGCTGAGCAGGCAGGAATTACGCAGCACAGCTGGCAATTGTCAAGCAGATGACAGGCAGGAATCGTGCAGCTCAGCTGGCAATTGTCAAGCAGATGAGCAGACAGTAATCACGCAGCTCAGCAGGCCCAGATCACGTGACTGAGCATGCACTGTTCACGTGGCTGATCATACACTGATCACGTGATGATCATGCACTGATCACTTGGATATCATGCACTGATCACGTGGCTGATCATGCACTGTTCACGTGTATATCATGCACTGATCACGTGGCTGATCATGCACTGATCACGTGGATGATCATGCACTGATCACGTGATAGATCATGCACTGATCACGTGGCTGATCATGCACGTATCACGTGACTGATCATGCACTGATCACGTGGCTATCATGCACTGATCACGTGGCTATCATGCACTGATCACGTGGCTGATCATACACTGATCACGTGTCTGATCATGCACTGATCACGTGGCTGATCATGCACTGCTCACGTAACTGATCATGCACTGATCACGTGGCTATCATGCACTGATCACGTGGCTGATCATGCACTGATCACGTGGCTGATCACACACTGTCACGTGACTATCATGCACTGATCACGTGGCACTCATGCACTGATCACGTGGCTGATCATGCACTGCTCACGTAACTCATGCACTGATCACGTGGCTATCATGCACTGCTCACGTGGCTGATCATGGAATGATCACGTAGGCAACCATATACTGGTCACGTGACTGATCATGCACTGATCACGTGGCTGATCATGCACTGATCACGTGACTGATCATGCACTGATCACGTGACTGATCATGCACTGATCACGTGGCTATCATGCACTGATCACGTGGCTGATCATGCACGATCACGTAGCAACCATGCACTGGTCACGTGACTGATCATGCACTGATCACGTAATTGATCATGCACTGATCACGTGGCTCATCATGCACTGATCACGTGGCTGATCACACATGTATCACGTGACTGATCATGCACTGATCCCGTGGCTGCTCATGCACTGATCACGTGGCTGATCATGCACTGATCACGTGGCTGATCATGCACTGATCACGTGGCTATCATGCACTGATCACGTGGCTGATCATGCACTGATCACGTAGCTACCATGCACTGATCACGTGACTGATCATGCACTGATCACGTAATTGATCATGCACTGATCACGTGGCTGATCATGCACTGATCACGTGGCTGATCATACACTGATCACGTGCTGATCATGCACTGATCACGTGACTGATCATGCACTGATCACGTGGCTATCATGCACTGATCACTTGGCTGGACATACACTGATCACGTGCCTGGTCATGCACTGATCACGTGGCTGATCATGCACTGATCACGTGACTGATCATGCACTGATCTCGTGTCTGATCATGCACTGATCACGTGGCTATCATGCACTGCTCACGTGGCTGATCATGCCATGATCACGCAGTTACCATGTACTGGTGACATGACTGATCATGCACTGATCACGTGACTGATCATGCAGTGATCACTTGGCTATCATGAACTACTCACGTGGCTTATCATGCAATGATCATGTAGCTACCATGTACAGGTCACGTGAATGATCATACACCCATCAGGTGACTGATCATGCACTGATCACGTGGCTATCATGCACGGATCACGAGACTGATCATGCACTGTTCACGTCTATATCATGCACTGATCACATGACTGCCCATGCACTGATCACGTGGATGATCATACACTAATCTTGTGACAGATCATGCACTGATCACGTGGCTGATCATGCACTAATACCGTGACTGAGCATGGACTGATCACATGACTATCATGTAGTGATCACGTGACTTAATGGCGCTGATCATGTGACTGATCATGCGCTGATCATGTTTGCTATCATACACTGATCATGTGCTTCTGGAGGCAATAAACAAAGAGCTGAGTAGGCACGAATCAAACAGTCAGCAGGCAATAATCATGGAACTCAGCTGTGAGGAATCATGCTGCTCAGCTGGCAATAATCAAGCAGCTGAGCAGGCAGGAATTACGCAGCACAGCTGGCAATTGTCAAGCAGATGACAGGCAGGAATCGTGCAGCTCAGCTGGCAATTGTCAAGCAGATGAGCAGACAGTAATCACGCAGCTCAGCAGGCCCAGATCACGTGACTGAGCATGCACTGTTAACGTGGCTGATCATACACTGTTCACGTGTCTGACCATGCACTGATCACGTGGCTGATCATACACTGCTCACGTAACTGATCATGCACTGATCACGTGACTATCATGCACTGATCACGTGGCTGAACATGCACTGTTCACGTGGCTGATCACACATCTGTTACGTGACATATCATGCACTGATCACGTGGCACTCATGCACTGATCACGTGGCTGATCATACTCTGCTCACGTAACTCATGCACACATCACGTGGCTATCATGCACTGCTCACGCGGCTCGTCATGGAATGATCACGTAGCAACCATATACTGGTAACGTGACTGATCATGCAAAGATCACGTAAATGATCATGCACTGTTCATGTGACTGATCATGTACTGATCACGTGACTGATCATGCACTGACCACGTGGCTATCATGCTCTGCTCACGTGGCTGATCATGCAACGATCACGTAGCAACCATGTACTGGTCACGTGACTGATCATGCACTGATCACGTAATTGATCCTGCACTGATCACGTGGCTCATCACACTGATCACGTGGCTGATCATGCACTGATCACGTGGCTATCATGCACTGATCACGTGGCTGTCATGCACTGATCACGTGGATATCATGCACCGATCACGTGGCTGATCATGCACTGATCACGTGGCTATCATGCACTGATCACGTGGCTGATCACACACGTATCACATGACTGATCATGCTCTGATCACGTGGCTATCATGCACTGATCACGTGGCTATCATGCACTGATCATGTGGCTGATCAGGCAATGATCACGTAGCTACCATGTACTGGTCACGTGACTGATCATGCACTGATCACGTAATTGATCATGCACTGATCATGTGGCTGATCATGCACTGATCACGTGGCTGATCATACACTGATCACGTAACTGATCATGCACTGATCACGTGACTGATCATGCACTGATCACGTGGCTATCATGCACTGATCACTTGGGTGGACATATACTGATCACGTGCCTGGTCATGCACTGATCACGTGGCTGATCATGCACTGATCACGTGACTGATCATGCACTGATCTCGTGTCTGATCATGCACTGATCACGTGGCTATCATGCACTGCTCACGTGGCTGAACATGCCATGGTCACGCAGGTACCATGTACTGGTCACATGACTGATCATGCACTGATCACGTGACTGATCATGCAGTGATCACGTGGCTATCATGAACTACTCACGTGGCTGATCATGCAATGATCATGTAGCTACCATGTACAGGTCACGTGAATGATCATACACCCATCAGGTGACTGATCATGCACTGATCACGTGGCTATCATGCACTGATCACGAGACTGATCAAGCACTGTTCACGTCTATATCATGCACTGATCCCATGACTACCCGTGCACTGATCACGTGGATGATCATACACTAATCTTGTGACAGATCATGCACTGATCACGTGGCTGATCATGCACTGATACCGTGACTGAGCATGGACTGATCACAAGACCATCATGTAGTGATCACGTGACTTAATGGCGCTGATCATGTGACTGATCATGCGCTGATCATGTTTGCTATCATACACTGATCATGTGCCTCTGGAGGCAATAAACAAAGAGCTGAGTAGGCACGAATCAAACAGTCAGCAGGCAATAATCATGGAACTCAGGTGTGAGGAATCATGCTGCTCAGCTGGCAATAATCAAGCAGCTGAGCAGGCAGGAATTACGCAGCACAGCTGGCAATTGTCAAGCAGATGACAGGCAGGAATCGTGCAGCTCAGCTGGCAATTGTCAAGCAGATGAGCAGACAGTAATCACGCAGCTCAGCAGGCCCAGATCACGTGACTGAGCATGCACTGTTCACGTGGCTGATCATACACTGTTCACGTGCTGACCATGCACTGATCACTTGGATATCATACACTGCTCACGTGGCTGATCATACACTGTTCACGTGTCTGATCATGCACTGATCACGTGGCTGATCATGCACTGTTCACGTGGCTGATCATACACTGATCACGTGACATATCATGCACTGATCACGTGGCACTCATGCACTGTCACGTGGCTGATCATACTCTGCTCACGTAACTGATCATGCACTGATCACGTGGCTATCATGCACTGCTCACGTGGCTGAACATGGACTGTTCACGTGGCTGATCACACACCTGTCACGTGACATGATCATGCACTGATCACGTGGCACGTCATGCACTGATCACGTGGCTGATCATACTCTGCTCACGTAATCATGCACACATCACGTGGCTGATCATGCACTGCTCACGTGGCTCGTCATGCAATGATCACGTAGCAACCATATACTGGTAACGTGACTGATCATGCAAAGATCACGTAACTGATCATGCACTGTTCACGTGACTGATCATGTACTGATCACGTGACTGATCATGCACTGATCATACGTGATCCTGCACTGATCACGTGGCTCATCATGCACTGATCACGTGGCTGATAACACATATATCACGTGACTGATCATGCACTGATCCCGTGGCTCTCATGCACTGATCACGTGGCTGTCATGCACTGATCACGTGGATATCATGCACTGATCACGTGGCTGATCACACACGTATCACATGACTGATCATGCACTGATCACGTGGCTATCATGCACTGATCACGTGGCTATCATGCACTGATCACGTGGCTGATCAGGCAATGATCACGTAGCTACCATGTACTGGTCACGTGACTGATCATGCACTGATCACGTAATTGATCATGCACTGATCATGTGGCTGATCATGCACTGATCACGTGGCTGATCATACACTGATCACATAACTGATCATGCACTGATCACGTGACTGATCATGCACTGATCACGTGGCTATCATGCACTGATCACTTGGCTAGACATACACTGATCACGTGCCTGGTCATGCACTGATCACGTGGCTGATCATGCACTGATCACGTGACTGATCATGCACTGATCTCGTGTCTATCATGCACTGATCACGTGGCTATCATGCACTGCTCACGTGGCTGATCATGCCATGATCACGCACCTACCATGTACTGGTCACATGACTGATCATGCACTGATCACGTGACTGATCATGCACTGATCACGTGGCTATCATGCACTACTCACGTGGCTGATCATGCAATGATCATGTAGCTACCATGTACAGGTCACGTGAATGATCATACACCCATCAGGTGACTGATCATGCACTGATCACGTGGCTATCATGCACAGATCACGAGACTGATCATGCACTGTTCACGTCTATATCATGCACTGATCACATGACTGCCCGTGCACTGATCACGTGGATGATCATACACTAATCTTGTGACAGATCATGCACTGATCACGTGGCTGATCATGCACTAATACCGTGACTGAGCATGGACTGATCACATGACTATCATGTAGTGATCACGTGACTTAATGGCGCTGATCATGTGACTGATCATGCGCTGATCATGTTTGCTATCATACACTGATCATGTGCCTCTGGAGGCAATAAACAAAGAGCTGAGTAGGCACGAATCAAACAGTCAGCAGGCTAATCATGGAACTCAGCTGTGGCGGAATCATGCTGCTCAGCTGGCAATAATCAAGCAGCTGAGCAGGCAGGAATTACGCAGTGCACAGCTGGCAATTGTCAAGCACAGATGACGAGGCAGGAATCGTGCAGCTGTTGGCAATTGTCAAGCAGATGAGCAGACAGTAATCACGCAGATCAGCAGGCCCTGATCACTTGGATATCATGCACTGTTCACGTGGCTGATCATACACTGTTCACGTGTCTGACCATGCACTGATCACGTGGCTGATCATACACTGCTCACGTAACTGATCATGCACTGATCACGTGGCTATCATGCACTGATCACGTGGCTGAACATGCACTGTTCACGTGGCTGATCACACACCTGTTACGTGACATATCATGCACTGATCACGTGGCACTCATGCACTGATCACGTGGCTGATCATACTCTGCTCACGTAACTCATGCACACATCACGTGGCTATCATGCACTGCTCACGTGGCTCGTCATGGAATGATCACGTAGCAACCATATACTGGTAACGTGACTGATCATGCAAAGATCACGTAAATGATCATGCACTGTTCACGTGACTGATCATGTACTGATCACGTGACTGATCATGCACTGACCACGTGGCTATCATGCTCTGCTCACGTGGCTGATCATGCAACGATCACGTAGCAACCATGTACTGGTCACGTGACTGATCATGCACTGATCACGTAATTGATCCTGCACTGATCACGTGGTCATCATGCACTGATCACGTGGCTGATCACACATGTATCACGTGACTGATCATGCACTGATCCCGTGGCTCTCATGCACTGATCACGTGGCTGTCATGCACTGATCACGTGGATATCATGCACTGATCATGTGGCTGATCACACACGTATCACATGACTGATCATGCACTGATCACGTGGCTATCATGCACTGATCACGTGGCTATCATGCACTGATCATGTGGCTGATCAGGCAATGATCACGTAGCTACCATGTACTGGTCACGTGACTGATCATGCACTGATCACGTAATTGATCATGCACTGATCATGTGGCTGATCATGCACTGATCACGTGGCTGATCATACACTGATCACATAACTGATCATGCACTGATCACGTGACTGATCATGCACTGATCACGTGGCTATCATGCACTGATCACTTGGGTGGACATATACTGATCACGTGCCTGGTCATGCACTGATCACGTGGCTGATCATGCACTGATCACGTGACTGATCATGCACTGATCTCGTGTCTGATCATGCACTGATCACGTGGCTATCATGCACTGCTCACGTGGCTGACCATGCCATGGTCACGCAGCTACCATGTACTTGTCACATGACTGATCATGCACTGATCACATGACTGATCATGCAGTGATCACGTGGCTATCATGAACTACTCACGTGGCTGATCATGCAATGATCATGTAGCTACCATGTACAGGTCACGTGAATGATCATACACCCATCAGGTGACTGATCATGCACTGATCACGTGGCTATCATGCACGGATCACGAGACTGATCAAGCACTGTTCACATCTATATCATGCACTGATCCCATGACTACCCGTGCACTGATCACGTGGATGATCATACACTAATCTTGTGACAGATCATGCACTGATCACGTGGCTGATCATGCACTGATACCGTGACTGAGCATGGACTGATCACAAGACCATCATGTAGTGATCACGTGACTTAATGGCGCTGATCATGTGACTGATCATGCGCTGATCATGTTTGCTATCATACACTGATCATGTGCCTCTGGAGGCAATAAACAAAGAGCTGAGTAGGCACGAATCAAACAGTCAGCAGGCAATAATCATGGAACTCAGGTGTGAGGAATCATGCTGCTCAGCTGGCAATAATCAAGCAGCTGAGCAGGCAGGAATTACGCAGCACAGCTGGCAATTGTCAAGCAGATGACAGGCAGGAATCGTGCAGCTCAGCTGGCAATTGTCAAGCAGATGAGCAGACAGTAATCACGCAGCTCAGCAGGCCCAGATCACGTGACTGAGCATGCACTGTTCACGTGGCTGATCATACACTGTTCACGTGTCTGACCATGCACTGATCACGTGGCTGATCATACACTGCTCACGTAACTGATCATGCACTGATCACGTGGCTATCATGCACTGATCACGTGGCTGAACATGCACTGTTCACGTGGCTGATCACACACCTGTCACGTGACATATCATGCACTGATCACGTGGCACTCATGCACTGATCACGTGGCTGATCATACTCTGCTTACGTAACTGATCATGCACTGATCACGTGGCTGAACATGCACTGTTCACGTGGCTGATCACACACCTGTCACGTGACATATCATGCACTGATCACGTGGCACTCATGCACTGATCACGTGGCTGATCGTACACTGCTCACGTAACTGATCATGCACTCATCACGTGGCTATCATGCACTGATCACGTGGCTGAACATGGACTGTTCACGTGGCTGATCACACACCTGGTCACGTGACATATCATGCACAGATCACGTGGCACTCATGCACTGTTCACGTGGCTGATCATACTCTGCACACGTAACTCATGCACACATCACGTGGCTATCATGCACTGCTCACGTGGCTCGTCATGGAATGATCACGTAGCAACCATATACTGGTAACGTGACTGATCATGCAAAGATCACGTAAATGATCATGCACTGTTCACGTGACTCATCATGTACTGATCACGTGGCTGATCATGCACTGATCACGTAACTGATCCTGCACTGATCACGTGGCTCATCATGCACTGATCACGTGGCTGATAACACATATATCACGTGACTGATCATGCACTGATCCTGTGGCTCTCATGCACTGATCACGTGGCTGTCATGCACTGATCACGTGGATATCATGCACTGATCACATGACTGACGTGGCTATCATGCACTGATCATGTGGCTGATCAGGCAATGATCACGTAGCTACCATGTACTGGTCACGTGACTGATCATGCACTGATCACGTAATTGATCATGCACTGATCATGTGGCTGATCATGCACTGATCACGTGGCTGATCATACACTGATCACATAACTGATCATGCACTGATCACGTGACTGATCATGCACTGATCACGTGGCTATCATGCACTGATCACTTGGCTAGACATACACTGATCACGTGCCTGGTCATGCACTGATCACGTGGCTGATCATGCACTGATCACGTGACTGATCATGCACTGATCTCGTGTCTAATCATGCACTGATCACATGGCTATCATGCACTGCTCACGTGGCTGATCATGCCATGATCACGCACCTACCATGTACTGGTCACATGACTGATCATGCACTGATCACGTGACTGATCATGCAGTGATCACGTGTCTATCATGAACTACTCACGTGGCTGATCATGCAATGATCATGTAGCTACCATCTACAGGTCACGTGAATGATCATACACCCATCAGGTGACTGATCATGCACTGATCACGTGGCTATCATGCACTGATCACGAGACTGATCATGCACTGTTCACGTCTATATCATGCACTGATCACATGACTGCCCGTGCACTGATCACGTGGATGATCATACACTAATCTTGTGACAGATCATGTACTGATCACGTGGCTGATCACACACGTATCACATGACTGATCATGCACTGATCACGTGGCTATCATGCACTGATCACGTGGCTATCCTGCATTGATCACTTGGCTGATCATACACTGTTCACGTGTCTGACCATGCACTGATCACGTGGCTGATCATACACTGCTCACGTAACTGATCATGCACTGATCACGTGGCTATCATGCACTGATCACGTGGCTGAACATGCACTGTTCACGTGGCTGATCACACACCTGTCACGTGACATATCATGCACTGATCACGTCGCACTCATGCACTGATCACGTGGCTGATCATACCCTGCTCACGTAACTCATGCATACATTACGTGGCTATCATGCACTGCTCACGTGGCTCGTCATGGAATGATCACGTAGCAACCATATACTGGTAACGTGACTGATCATGCCAAGATCACGTAAATGATCATGCACTGTTCACGTGACTGATCATGTACTGATCACGTGACTGATCATGCACTGACCATGTGGCTATCATGCTCTGCTCACGTGGCTGAACATGCAACGATCACGTAGCAACCATGTACTGGTGACGTGACTGATCATGCACTGATCACGTAATTGATCCTGCACTGATCACGTGGCTCATCATGCACTGATCACGTGGCTGATCACACATGTATCACGTGACTGATCATGCACTGATCCCGTGGCTCTCATGCACTGATCACGTGGCTGTCATGCACTGATCACGTGGATATCATGCATTGATCACGTGGTTGATCACACACGTATCACATGACTGATCATGCACGGATCACGTTGCTATCATGCACTGATCACCTGGCTATCATGCACTGATCATGTGGCTGATCAGACAATGATCACGTAGCTACCATGTACTGGTCACGTGAGTGATCATGCACTGATCACGTAATTGATCATGCACTGATCACGTGGCTGATCATGCACTGATCACGTGGCTGATCATACACTGATCACCTAACTGATCATGCACTGATCACGTGACTGATCATGCACTGATCACGTGGCTATCATGCACTGATCACTTGGCTGGACATACACTGATCACGTGCCTGGTCATATACTGATCACGTGGCTGATCATGCACTGATCACGTGACTGATCATGCACTGATCTCGTGTCTGATCATGCACTGATCACGTGGCTATCATGCACTGCTCACGTGGCTGATCATGCCATGATCACGCAGCTACCATGTACTGGTCACATGACTGATCATGCACTGATCACGTGACTGATCATGCAGTGATCACGTGGCTATCATGAACTACTCACGTGGCTGATCATGCAATGATCATGTAGCTACCATGTACAGGTCACGTGAATGATCATACACCCATCAGGTGACTGATCATGCACTGATCACGTGGCTATCATGCACTGATCACGAGACTGATCATGCACTGTTCACGTCTATATCATGCACTGATCACATGACTGCCCGTGCACTGATCACGTGGATGATCATACACTAATCTTGTGACAGATCATGCACTGATCACGTGGCTGATCATGCACTAATACCGTGACTGAGCATGGACTGATCACATGACTATCATGTAGTGATCACGTGACTTAATGGCGCTGATCATGTGACTGATCATGCGCTGATCATGTTTGCTATCATACACTGATCATGTGCCTCTGGAGGCAATAAACAAAGAGCTGAGTAGGCACGAATCAAACAGTCAGCAGGCAATAATCATGGAACTCAGCTGTGAGGAATCATGCTGCTCAGCTGGCAATAATCAAGCAGCTGAGCAGGCAGGAATTACGCAGCACAGCTGGCAATTGTCAAGCAGATGACAGGCAGGAATCGTGCAGCTCAGCTGGCAATTGTCAAGCAGATGAGCAGACAGTAATCACGCAGCTCAGCAGGCCCAGATCACGTGACTGAGCATGCACTGTTCACGTGGCTGATCATACACTGTTCACGTGTCTGACCATGCACTGATCACGTGGCTGATCATACACTGCTCACGTGACTGATCATGCACTGATCACGTGGCTATCATGCACTGATCACGTGGCTGAACATGCACTGTTCACGTGGCTGATCACACACCTGTTACGTGACATATCATGCACTGATCACGTGGCACTCATGCACTGATCACGTGGCTGATCATACTCTGCTCACGTAACTCATGCACACATCACGTGGCTATCATGCACTGCTCACATGGCTCGTCATGGAATGATCACGTAGCAACCATATACTGGTAACGTGACTGATCATGCAAAGATCACGTAAATGATCATGCACTGTTCACGTGACTGATCATGTACTGATCACGTGACTGATCATGCACTGACCACGTGGCTATCATGCTCTGCTCACGTGGCTGATCATGCAACGATCACGTAGCAACCATGTACTGGTCACGTGACTGATCATGCACTGATCACGTAATTGATCCTGCACTGATCACGTGGCTGATCACACATGTATCACGTGACTGATCATGCACTGATCCCGTGGCTCTCATGCACTGATCACGTGGCTGTCATGCACTGATCACGTGGATATCATGCACTGATCATGTGGCTGATCACACACGTATCACATGACTGATCATGCACTGATCACGTGGCTATCATGCACTGATCACGTGGCTATCATGCACTGATCATGTGGCTGATCAGGCAATGATCACATAGCTACCATGTCCTGGTCACGTGACTGATCATGCACTGATCACGTAATTGATCATGCACTGATCATGTGGCTATCATGCACTGATCACGTGGCTGATCAGGCACTGATCACGTAGCTACCATGTCCTGGTCACATGACTGATCATGCACTGATCACGTAATTGATCATGCACTGATCACGTGGCTGATCATACACTGATCACATAACTGATCATGCACTGATCACGTGACTGATCATGCACTGATCACGTGGCTATCATGCACTGATCACTTGGCTGGACATACACTGATCACGTGCCTGGTCATGCACTGATCACGTGGCTGATCATGCACTGATCACGTGACTGATCATGCACTGATCTCGTGTCTGATCATGCACTGATCACGTGGCTATCATGCACTGCTCACGTGGCTGATCATGCCATGGTCACGCAGGTACCATGTACTTGTCACATGACTGATCATGCACTGATCACGTGACTGATCATGCAGTGATTACGTGGCTATCATGAACTACTCACTTGGCTGATCATGCAATGATCATGTAGCTACCATGTACAGGTCACGTGAATGATCATACACCCATCAGGTGACTGATCATGCACTGATCACGTGGCTATCATGCACTGATCACGAGTCTGATCAAGCACTGTTCACATCTATATCATGCACTGATCCCATGACTACCCGTGCACTGATCACGTGGATGATCATACACTAATCTTGTGACAGATCATGCACTGATCACGTGGCTGATCATGCACTGATACCGTGACTGAGCATGGACTGATCACATGACTATCATGTAGTGATCACGTGACTTAATGGCGCTGATCATGTGACTGATCATGCGCTGATCATGTTTGCTATCATACACTGATCATGTGCCTCTGGAGGCAATAAACAAAGAGCTGAGTAGGCACGAATCAAACAGTCAGCAGGCAATAATCATGGAACTCAGGTGTGAGGAATCATGCTGCTCAGCTGGCAATAATCAAGCAGCTGAGCAGGCAGGAATTACGCAGCACAGCTGGCAATTGTCAAGCAGATGACAGGCAGGAATCGTGCAGCTCAGCTGGCAATTGTCAAGCAGATGAGCAGACAGTAATCACGCAGCTCAGCAGGCCCAGATCACGTGACTGAGCATGCACTGTTCACGTGGCTGATCATACACTGATCACGTAACTGATCATGCACTGATCACGTGGCTATCATGCACTGATCACGTGGCTGATCATGCACTGTTCACGTGGCTGACCATGCACTGATCACGTGGCTGATCATACACTGCTCACGTAACTGATCATGCACTGATCACGTGGCTGATCATGCACTGTTCACGTGGCTGATCACACACCTGTTACGTGACATATCATGCACTGATCACGTGGCACTCATGCACTGATCACGTGGCTGATCGTACACTGCTCACGTAACTCATGCACACATCACGTGGCTATCATGCACTGCTCACGTGGCTCTTCATGCAATGTTCACGTAGCAACCATATACTGGTCACGTGACTGATCATGCAAAGATCACGTAAATGATCATGCACTGTTCACGTGACTGATCATGTACTGATCACGTGACTGATCATGCACTGACCACGTGGCTATCATGCTCTGCTCACGTGGCTGATCATGCAACGATCACGTAGCAACCATGTACTGGTCACGTGACTGATCATGCACTGATCACGTAATTGATCCTGCACTGATCACGTGGCTCATCATGCACTGATCACGTGGCTGATCACACATGTATCACGTGACTGATCATGCACTGATCCCGTGGCTCTCATGCACTGATCACGTGGCTGTCATGCACTGATCACGTGGATATCATGCACTGATCACGTGGCTGATCACACACGTATCACATGACTGATCATGCACTGATCACGTGGCTATCATGCACTGATCACGTGGCTATCATGCACTGATCATGTGGCTGATCAGACAATGATCACGTAGCTACCATGTACTGGTCACGTGACTGATCATGCACTGATCACGTAATTGATCATGCACTGATCATGTGGCTGATCATGCACTGATCACGTGGCTGATCATACACTGATCACATAACTGATCATGCACTGATCACGTGACTGATCATGCACTGATCACGTGGCTATCATGCACTGATCACTTGGCTGGACATACACTGATCACGTGCCTGGTCATGCACTGATCACGTGGCTGATCATGCACTGATCACGTGACTGATCATGCACTGATCTCGTGCCTGATCATGCACTGATCACGTGGCTATCATGCACTGCTCACGTGGCTGATCTTGCCATGATCACGCAGGTACCATGTACTGGTCACATGACTGATCATGCACTGATCACGTGACTGATCATGCAGTGATTACGTGGCTATCATGAACTACTCACTTTGCTGATCATGCAATGATCATGTAGCTACCATGTACAGGTCACGTGAATGATCATACACCCATCAGGTGACTGAACATGCACTGATCACGTGGCTATCATGCACTGATCACGAGACTGATCAAGCACTGTTCACATCTATATCATGCACTGATCCCATGACTACCCGTGCACTGATCACGTGGATGATCATACACTAATCTTGTGACAGATCATGCACTGATCACGTGGCTGATCATGCACTGATACCGTGACTGAGCATGGACTGATCACAAGACTATCATGTAGTGATCACGTGACTTAATGGCGCTGATCATGTGACTGATCATGCGCTGATCATGTTTGCTATCATACACTGATCATGTGCCTCTGGAGGCAATAAACAAAGAGCTGAGTAGGCACGAATCAAACAGTCAGCAGGCAATAATCATGGAACTCAGGTGTGAGGAATCATGCTGCTCAGCTGGCAATAATCAAGCAGCTGAGCAGGCAGGAATTACGCAGCACAGCTGGCAATTGTCAAGCAGATGACAGGCAGGAATCGTGCAGCTCAGCTGGCAATTGTCAAGCAGATGAGCAGACAGTAATCACGCAGCTCAGCAGGCCCAGATCACGTGACTGAGCATGCACTGTTCACGTGGCTGATCATACACTGTTCACGTGTCTGACCATGCACTGATCACGTGGCTGATCATACACTGCTCACGTAACTGATCATGCACTGATCACGTGGCTATCATGCACTGATCACGTGGCTGAACATGCACTGTTCACGTGGCTGATCACACACCTGTCACGTGACATATCATGCACTGATCACGTGGCACTCATGCACTGATCACGTGGCTGATCATACTCTGCTTACGTAACTGATCATGCACTGATCACGTGGCTGAACATGCACTGTTCACGTGGCTGATCACACACCTGTCACGTGACATATCATGCACTGATCACGTGGCACTCATGCACTGATCACGTGGCTGATCGTACACTGCTCACGTAACTGATCATGCACTGATCACGTGGCTATCATGCACTGATCACGTGGCTGAACATGGACTGTTCACGTGGCTGATCACACACCTGTCACGTGACATATCATGCACTGATCACCTGGCACTCATGCACTGATCACGTGGCTGATCATACTCTGCACACGTAACTCATGCACACATCACGTGGCTATCATGCACTGCTCACGTGGCTCGTCATGGAATGATCACGTAGCAACCATATACTGGTAACGTGACTGATCATGCAAAGATCACGTAAATGATCATGCACTGTTCACGTGACTGATCATGTACTGATCACGTGACTGATCATGCACTGATCACGTAACTGATCCTGCACTGATCACGTGGCTCATCATGCACTGATCACGTGGCTGATAACACATATATCACGTGACTGATCATGCACTGATCCCGTGGCTCTCATGCACTGATCACGTGGCTGTCATGCACTGATCACGTGGATATCATGCACTGATCATGTGGCTGATCACACACGTATCACATGACTGATCATGCACTGATCACGTGGCTATCATGCACTGATCACGTGGCTATCATGCACTGATCATGTGGCTGATCAGGCAATGATCACGTAGCTACCATGTACTGGTCACGTGACTGATCATGCACTGATCACGTAATTGATCATGCACTGATCATGTGGCTGATCATGCACTGATCACGTGGCTGATCATACACTGATCACATAACTGATCATGCACTGATCACGTGACTGATCATGCACTGATCACGTGGCTATCATGCACTGATCACTTGGCTGGACATGCACTGATCACGTGCCTGGTCATGCACTGATCACGTGGCTGATCATGCACTGATCACGTGACTGATCATGCACTGATCTCGTGTCTAATCATGCACTGATCACGTGGCTGATCATGCACTGCTCACGTGGCTGATCATGCCATGATCACGCACCTACCATGTACTGGTCACATGACTGATCATGCACTGATCACGTGACTGATCATGCAGTGATCACGTGTCTATCATGAACTACTCACGTGGCTGATCATGCAATGATCATGTAGCTACCATCTACAGGTCACGTGAATGATCATACACCCATCAGGTGACTGATCATGCACTGATCACGTGGCTATCATGCACGGATCACGAGACTGATCATGCACTGTTCACGTCTATATCATGCACTGATCACATGACTGCCCGTGCACTGATCACGTGGATGATCATACACTAATCTTGTGACAGATCATGCACTGATCACGTGGCTGATCACACACGTATCACATGACTGATCATGCACTGATCACGTGGCTATCATGCACTGATCACGTTGGCTATCATGCATTGATCACGTGGCTGATCATACACTGTTCACGTGTCTGACCATGCACTGATCACGTGGCTGATCATACACTGCTCACGTAACTGATCATGCACTGATCACGTGGCTATCATGCACTGATCACGTGGCTGAACATGCACTGTTCACGTGGCTGATCACACACCTGTCACGTGACATATCATGCACTGATCACGTCGCACTCATGCACTGATCACGTGGCTGATCATACTCTGCTCACGTAACTCATGCACACATTACGTGGCTATCATGCACTGCTCACGTGGCTCGTCATGGAATGATCACGTAGCAACCATATACTGGTAACGTGACTGATCATGCCAAGATCACGTAAATGATCATGCACTGTTCACGTGACTGATCATGTACTGATCACGTGACTGATCATGCACTGACCATGTGGCTATCATGCTCTGCTCACGTGGCTGAACATGCAACGATCACGTAGCAACCATGTACTGGTGACGTGACTGATCATGCACTGATCACGTAATTGATCCTGCACTGATCACGTGGCTCATCATGCACTGATCACGTGGCTGATCACACATGTATCACGTGACTGATCATGCACTGATCCCGTGGCTCTCATGCACTGATCACGTGGCTGTCATGCACTGATCACGTGGATATCATGCATTGATCACGTGGTTGATCACACACGTATCACATGACTGATCATGCACTGATCACGTGGCTATCATGCACTGATCACGTGGCTATCATGCACTGATCATGTGGCTGATCAGGCAATGATCACGTAGCTACCATGTACTGGTCACGTGAGTGATCATGCACTGATCACGTAATTGATCATGCACTGATCATGTGGCTGATCATGCACTGATCACGTGGCTGATCATACACTGATCACCTAACTGATCATGCACTGATCACGTGACTGATCATGCACTGATCACGTGGCTATCATGCACTGATCACTTGGCTGGACATACACTGATCACGTGCCTGGTCATATACTGATCACGTGGCTGATCATGCACTGATCACGTGACTGATCATGCACTGATCTCGTGTCTGATCATGCACTGATCACGTGGCTATCATGCACTGCTCACGTGGCTGATCATGCCATGATCACGCAGCTACCATGTACTGGTCACATGACTGATCATGCACTGATCACGTGACTGATCATGCAGTGATCACGTGGCTATCATGAACTACTCACGTGGCTGATCATGCAATGATCATGTAGCTACCATGTACAGGTCACGTGAATGATCATACACACATCAGGTGACTGATCATGCACTGATCACGTGGCTATCATGCACTGATCACGAGACTGATCATGCACTGTTCACGTCTATATCATGCACTGATCACATGACTGCCCGTGCACTGATCACGTGGATGATCATACACTAATCTTGTGACAGATCATGCACTGATCACGTGGCTGATCATGCACTAATACCGTGACTGATCATGGACTGATCACGTGACTATCATGTACTGATCACGTGACTTCATGGCGCTGATCATGTGACTGATCATGCGCTGATCATGTTTGCTATCATACACTGATCATGTGCCTCTGGAGGCAATAAACAAAGAGCTGAGTAGGCACGAATCAAACAGTCAGCAGGCAATAATCATGGAACTCAGGTGTGAGGAATCATGCTGCTCAGCTGGCAATAATCAAGCACTGAGCAGGCAGGAATTACGCAGCACAGCTGGCAATTGTCAATCAGATGACAGGCAGGAATCGTGCAGCTCAGCTGGCAATTGTCAAGCAGATGAGCAGACAGTAATCACGCAGCTCAGCAGGCCCAGATCACGTGACTGATCATGCACTGTTCACGTGGCTGATCATACACTGTTCACGTGTCTGACCATGCACTGATCACGTGGCTGATCATACACTGCTCACGTAACTGATCATGCACTGATCACGTGGCTATCATGCACTGATCACGTGGCTGAACATGCACTGTTCACGTGGCTGATCACACACCTGTCACGTGACATATCATGCACTGATCACGTGGCACTCATGCACTGATCACGTGGCTGATCATACTCTGCTCACGTAACTCATGCACACATCACGTGGCTATCATGCACTGCTCACGTGGCTCGTCATGGAATGATCACGTAGCAACCATATACTGGTAACGTGACTGATCATGCAAAGATCACGTAAATGATCATGCACTGTTCACGTGACTGATCATGTACTGATCACGTGACTGATCATGCACTGACCACGTGGCTATCATGCTCTGCTCACGTGGCTGATCATGCAACGATCACGTAGCAACCATGTACTGGTCACGTGACTGATCATGCACTGATCACGTAATTGATCCTGCACTGATCACGTGGCTGATCACACATGTATCACGTGACTGATCATGCACTGATCCCGTGGCTCTCATGCACTGATCACGTGGCTGTCATGCACTGATCACGTGGCTATCATGCACTGATCATGTGGCTGATCACGCACGTATCACGTGACTGATCATGCACTGATCACGTGACTATCATGCACTGATCACGTGGCTATCATGCACTGATCATGTGGCTGATCAGGCACTGATCACGTAGCTACCATGTCCTGGTCACATGACTGATCATGCACTGATCACGTGATTGATCATGCACTGATCATGTGGCTGATCATGCACTGATCACGTGGCTGATCAGGCAATTATCACGTAGCTACCATGTCCTGGTCACGTGACTGATCATGCACTGATCACGTAACTGATCATGCACTGATCACGTGGCTGATCATGCACTGATCACATAGCTGGTCATGCACTGATCACGTGACTGATCATGCACTGATCACGTGGCTATCATGCACTGATCACTTGACTGGACATATACTGATCACGTGCCTGGTCATGCACTCATCACGTGGCTGATCATGCACTGATCACGTGACTGATCATGCACTGATCTCGTGTCTGATCATGCACTGATCACGTGGCTATCATGCACTGCTCACGTGGCTGATCATGCCATGATCACGCAGGTACCATGTACTGGTCACATGACTGATCATGCACTGATCACGTAATTGATCCTGCACTGATCACGTGGCTCATCATGCACTGATCACGTGGCTGATCACACATGTATCACGTGACTGATCATGCACTGATCCCGTGGCTCTCATGCACTGATCACCTGGCTGATCATGCACTGATCACGTGGATATCATGCACTGATCACGTGGCTGATCACACATGTATCACATGACTGATCATGCACTGATCACGTGGCTATCATGCACTGATCACGTGGCTATCATGCACTGATCACGTGGCTGATCAGACAATGATCACATAGCTACCATGTACTGGTCACGTGACTGATCATGCACTGATCACGTAATTGATCATGCACTGATCACGTGGCTGATCATGCACTGATCACGTGGCTGATCATACACTGATCACATAACTGATCATGCACTGATCACGTGACTGATCATGCACTGATCACGTGGCTATCATGCACTGATCACTTGGCTGGACATACACTGATCACGTGCCTGGTCATGCACTGATCACGTGGCTGATCATGCACTGATCACGTGACTGATCATGCACTGATCTCGTGCCTGATCATGCACTGATCACGTGGCTATCATGCACTGCTCACGTGGCTGATCATGCCATGATCACGCAGGTACCATGTACTGGTTACATGACTGATCATGCACTAATCACGTGACTGATCATGCAGTGATTACGTGGCTATCATGAACTACTCACTTGGCTGATCATGCAATGATCATGTAGCTACCATGTACAGGTCACGTGAATGATCATACACCCATCAGGTGACTGATCATGCACTGATCACGTGGCTATCATGCACTGATCACGAGACTGATCAAGCACTGTTCACATCTATATCATGCACTGATCACATGACTACCCGTGCACTGATCACGTGGATGATCATACACTAATCTTGTGACAGATCATGCACTGATCACGTGGCTGATCATGCACTGATACCGTGACTGAGCATGGACTGATCACATGACTATCATGTAGTGATCACGTGACTTAATGGCGCTGATCATGTGACTGATCATGCGCTGATCATGTTTGCTATCATACACTGATCATGTGCCTCTGGAGGCAATAAACAAAGAGCTGAGTAGGCACGAATCAAACAGTCAGCAGGCAATAATCATGGAACTCAGCTGTGAGGAATCATGCTGCTCAGCTGGCAATAATCAAGCAGCTGAGCAGGCAGGAATTACGCAGCACAGCTGGCAATTGTCAAGCAGATGACAGGCAGGAATCGTGCAGCTCAGCTGGCAATTGTCAAGCAGATGAGCAGACAGTAATCACGCAGCTCAGCAGGCCCAGATCACGTGACTGAGCATGCACTGTTCACGTGGCTGATCATACACTATTCACGTGTCTGACCATGCACTGATCACGTGGCTGATAATACACTGCTCACGTAACTGATCATGCACTGATCACGTGGCTATCATGCACTGTTCACGTGGCTGATCACACACCTGTCACGTGACATATCATGCACAGATCACGTGGCACTCATGCACTGATCACGTGGCTGATCATACTCTGCTCACGTAACTGATCATGCACTGATCACGTGGCTGAACATGCACTGTTCACGTGGCTGATCACACACCTGTCACGTGACATATCATGCACTGATCACGTGGCACTCATGCACTGATCACGTGGCTGATCGTACACTGCTCACGTAACTGATCATGCACTGATCACGTGGCTATCATGCACTGATCACGTGGCTGAACATGCACTGTTCACGTGGCTGATCACACACCTGTCACGTGACATATCATGCACTGATCACGTGGCACTCATGCACTGATCACGTGGCTGATCATACTCTGCTCACGTAACTCATGCACACATCACGTGGCTATCATGCACTGCTCACGTGGCTCGTCATGGAATGATCACGTAGCAACCATATACTGGTAACGTGACTGATCATGCAAAGATCACGTAAATGATCATGCACTGTTCACGTGACTGATCATGTACTGATCACGTGACTGATCATGCACTGACCACGTGGCTATCATGCTCTGCTCACGTGGCTGATCATGCAACGATCACGTAGCAACCATGTACTGGTCACGTGACTGATCATGCACTGATCACGTAATTGATCCTGCACTGATCACGTGGCTCATCATGCACTGATCACGTGGCTGATCACACATGTATCACGTGACTGATCATGCACTGATCCCGTGGCTCTCATGCACTGATCACCTGGCTGTCATGCACTGATCACGTGGATATCATGCACTGATCACGTGGCTGATCACACACGTATCACATGACTGATCATGCACTGATCACGTGGCTATCATGCACTGATCACGTGGCTATCATGCACTGATCATGTGGCTGATCAGACAATGATCACATAGCTACCATGTACTGGTCACGTGACTGATCATGCACTGATCACGTAATTGATCATGCACTGATCATGTGGCTGATCATGCACTGATCACGTGGCTGATCATACACTGATCACATAACTGATCATGCACTGATCACGTGACTGATCATGCACTGATCACGTGGCTATCATGCACTGATCACTTGGCTGGACATACACTGATCACGTGCCTGGTCATGCACTGATCACGTGGCTGATCATGCACTGATCACGTGACTGATCATGCACTGATCTCGTGCCTGATCATGCACTGATCACGTGGCTATCATGCACTGCTCACGTGGCTGATCATGCCATGATCACGCAGGTACCATGTACTGGTCACATGACTGATCATGCACTGATCACGTGACTGATCATGCAGTGATTACGTGGCTATCATGAACTACTCACTTGGCTGATCATGCAATGATCATGTAGCTACCATGTACAGGTCACGTGAATGATCATACACCCATCAGGTGACTGATCATGCACTGATCACGTGGCTATCATGCACTGATCACGAGACTGATCAAGCACTGTTCACATCTATATCATGCACTGATCACATGACTACCCGTGCACTGATCACGTGGATGATCATACACTAATCTTGTGACAGATCATGCACTGATCACGTGGCTGATCATGCACTGATACCGTGACTGAGCATGGACTGATCACATGACTATCATGTAGTGATCACGTGACTTAATGGCGCTGATCATGTGACTGATCATGCGCTGATCATGTTTGCTATCATACACTGATCATGTGCCTCTGGAGGCAAAAAACAAAGAGCTGAGTAGGCACGAATCAAACAGTCAGCAGGCAATAATCATGGAACTCAGCTGTGAGGAATCATGCTGCTCAGCTGGCAATAATCAAGCAGCTGAGCAGGCAGGAATTACGCAGCACAGCTGGCAATTGTCAAGCAGATGACAGGCAGGAATCGTGCAGCTCAGCTGGCAATTGTCAAGCAGATGAGCAGACAGTAATCACGCAGCTCAGCAGGCCCAGATCACGTGACTGAGCATGCACTGTTCACGTGGCTGATCATACACTGTTCACGTGTCTGACCATGCACTGATCACGTGGCTGATAATACACTGCTCACGTAACTGATCATGCACTGATCACGTGGCTATCATGCACTGTTCACGTGGCTGATCACACACCTGTCACGTGCCATATCATGCACAGATCACGTGGCACTCATGCACTGATCACGTGGCTGATCATACTCTGCTCACGTAACTGATCATGCACTGATCACGTGGCTGAACATGCACTGTTCACGTGGCTGATCACACACCTGTCACGTGACATATCATGCACTGATCACGTGGCACTCATGCACTGATCACGTGGCTGATCGTACACTGCTCACGTAACTGATCATGCACTGATCACGTGGCTATCATGCACTGATCACGTGGCTGAACATGCACTGTTCACGTGGCTGATCACACACCTGTCACGTGACATATCATGCACTGATCACGTGGCACTCATGCACTGATCACGTGGCTGATCATACTCTGCTCACGTAACTCATGCACACATCACGTGGCTATCATGCACTGCTCACGTGGCTCGTCATGGAATGATCACGTAGCAACCATATACTGGTAACGTGACTGATCATGCAAAGATCACGTAAATGATCATGCACTGTTCACGTGACTGATCATGTACTGATCACGTGACTGATCATGCACTGACCACGTGGCTATCATGCTCTGCTCACGTGGCTGATCATGCAACGATCACGTAGCAACCATGTACTGGTCACGTGACTGATCATGCACTGATCACGTAATTGATCCTGCACTGATCACGTGGCTCATCATGCACTGATCACGTGGCTGATCACACATGTATCACGTGACTGATCATGCACTGATCCCGTGGCTCTCATGCACTGATCACCTGGCTGTCATGCACTGATCACGTGGATATCATGCACTGATCACGTGGCTATCATGCACTGATCACGTGGCTATCATGCACTGATCATGTGGCTGATCAGACAATGATCACATAGCTACCATGTACTGGTCACGTGACTGATCATGCACTGATCACGTAATTGATCATGCACTGATCACGTGACTGATCATGCACTGATCACGTGGCTATCATGCACTGATCACTTGGCTGGACATACACTGATCACGTGCCTGGTCATGCACTGATCACGTGGCTGATCATGCACTGATCACGTGACTGATCATGCACTGATCTCGTGCCTGATCATGCACTGATCACGTGGCTATCATGCACTGCTCACGTGGCTGATCATGCCATGATCACGCAGGTACCATGTACTGGTCACATGACTGATCATGCACTGATCACGTGACTGATCATGCAGTGATTACGTGGCTATCATGAACTACTCACTTGGCTGATCATGCAATGATCATGTAGCTACCATGTACAGGTCACGTGAATGATCATACACCCATCAGGTGACTGATCATGCACTGATCACGTGGCTATCATGCACTGATCACGAGACTGATCAAGCACTGTTCACATCTATATCATGCACTGATCACATGACTACCCGTGCACTGATCACGTGGATGATCATACACTAATCTTGTGACAGATCATGCACTGATCACGTGGCTGATCATGCACTGATACCGTGACTGAGCATGGACTGATCACATGACTATCATGTAGTGATCACGTGACTTAATGGCGCTGATCATGTGACTGATCATGCGCTGATCATGTTTGCTATCATACACTGATCATGTGCCTCTGGAGGCAATAAACAAAGAGCTGAGTAGGCACGAATCAAACAGTCAGCAGGCAATAATCATGGAACTCAGCTGTGAGGAATCATGCTGCTCAGCTGGCAATAATCAAGCAGCTGAGCAGGCAGGAATTACGCAGCACAGCTGGCAATTGTCAAGCAGATGACAGGCAGGAATCGTGCAGCTCAGCTGGCAATTGTCAAGCAGATGAGCAGACAGTAATCACGCAGCTCAGCAGGCCCAGATCACGTGACTGAGCATGCACTGTTCACGTGGCTGATCATACACTATTCACGTGTCTGACCATGCACTGATCACGTGGCTGATAATACACTGCTCACGTAACTGATCATGCACTGATCACGTGGCTATCATGCACTGATCACGTGGCTGATCACACACTGTCACGTGACATATCATGCACTGATCACGTGGCACTCATGCACTGATCACGTGGCTGATCATGCACTGATCACGTAACTGATCATGCACTGATCACGTGGCTGATCATGCACTGATCACGTGGCTGATCACACACCTGTCACGTGACATATCATGCACTGATCACGTGGCACTCATGCACTGATCACGTGGCTGATCATACACTGCTCACGTAACTGATCATGCACTGATCACGTGGCTATCATGCACTGATCACGTGGCTGATCATGCACTGATCACGTGGCTGATCACACACTGTCACGTGACTATCATGCACTGATCACGTGGCATCATGCACTGATCACGTGGCTGATCATACACTGATCACGTAACTCATGCACACATCACGTGGCTATCATGCACTGATCACGTGGCTGTCATGCACTGATCACGTAGCAACCATATACTGGTCACGTGACTGATCATGCACTGATCACGTAAATGATCATGCACTGATCACGTGACTGATCATGCACTGATCACGTGACTGATCATGCACTGATCACGTGGCTATCATGCACTGATCACGTGGCTGATCATGCAACTGATCACGTAGCAACCATGTACTGGTCACGTGACTGATCATGCACTGATCACGTAATTGATCATGCACTGATCACGTGGCTGATCATGCACTGATCACGTGGCTGATCACACATGATCACGTGACTGATCATGCACTGATCACGTGGCTGATCATGCACTGATCACGTGGCTGATCATGCACTGATCACGTGGCTATCATGCACTGCTCACGTGGCTGATCATGCCATGATCACGCAGCTACCATGTACTGGTCACATGACTGATCATGCACTGATCACGTGACTGATCATGCAGTGATCACGTGGCTATCATGCACTACTCACGTGGCTGATCATGCAATGATCATGTAGCTACCATGTACAGGTCACGTGAATGATCATACACCCATCAGGTGACTGATCATGCACTGATCACGTGGCTATCATGCACTGATCACGAGACTGATCATGCACTGATCACGTCTATATCATGCACTGATCACATGACTGCCCATGCACTGATCACGTGGATGATCATACACTAATCATGTGACAGATCATGCACTGATCACGTGGCTGATCATGCACTGATACCGTGACTGAGCATGGACTGATCACATGACTATCATGTAGTGATCACGTGACTTAATGGCGCTGATCATGTGACTGATCATGCGCTGATCATGTTTGCTATCATACACTGATCATGTGCCTCTGGAGGCAATAAACAAAGAGCTGAGTAGGCACGAATCAAACAGTCAGCAGGCAATAATCATGGAACTCAGCTGTGAGGAATCATGCTGCTCAGCTGGCAATAATCAAGCAGCTGAGCAGGCAGGAATTACGCAGCACAGCTGGCAATTGTCAAGCAGATGACAGGCAGGAATCGTGCAGCTCAGCTGGCAATTGTCAAGCAGATGAGCAGACAGTAATCACGCAGCTCAGCAGGCCCAGATCACGTGACTGAGCATGCACTGTTCACGTGGCTGATCATACACTGATCACGTGTCTGATCATGCACTGATCACGTGGCTGATCATGCACTGATCACGTAACTGATCATGCACTGATCACGTGGCTGATCATGCACTGATCACGTGGCTGATCACACACTGTCACGTGACATATCATGCACTGATCACGTGGCATCATGCACTGATCACGTGGCTGATCATACTGATCACGTAACTGATCATGCACTGATCACGTGGCTGATCATGCACTGATCACGTGGCTGATCACACACTGTCACGTGACATATCATGCACTGATCACGTGGCACTCATGCACTGATCACGTGGCTGATCATACACTGCTCACGAACTGATCATGCACTGATCACGTGGCTATCATGCACTGATCACGTGGCTGATCATGCACTGATCACGTGGCTGATCATGCACTGTCACGTGACTGATCATGCACTGATCACGTGGCATCATGCACTGATCACGTGGCTGATCATACTGATCACGTAACTCATGCACACGATCACGTGGCTATCATGCACTGATCACGTGGCTGATCATGCACTGATCACGTAGCAACCATATACTGGTCACGTGACTGATCATGCACTGATCACGTAATGATCATGCACTGATCACGTGACTGATCATGCACTGATCACGTGACTGATCATGCACTGATCACGTGGCTATCATGCACTGATCACGTGGCTGATCATGCACTGATCACGTAGCAATCATGTACTGATCACGTGACTGATCATGCACTGATCACGTAATTGATCATGCACTGATCACGTGGCTGATCATGCACTGATCACGTGGCTGATCACACATGATCACGTGACTGATCATGCACTGATCACGTGGCTGATCATGCACTGATCACGTGGCTGATCATGCACTGATCACGTGGCTATCATGCACTGCTCACGTGGCTGATCATGCCATGATCACGCAGCTACCATGTACTGGTCACATGACTGATCATGCACTGATCACGTGACTGATCATGCAGTGATCACGTGGCTATCATGCACTACTCACGTGGCTGATCATGCAATGATCATGTAGCTACCATGTACAGGTCACGTGAATGATCATACACACATCAGGTGACTGATCATGCACTGATCACGTGGCTATCATGCACTGATCACGAGACTGATCATGCACTGATCACGTCTATATCATGCACTGATCACATGACTGCCCATGCACTGATCACGTGGATGATCATACACTAATCTTGTGACAGATCATGCACTGATCACGTGGCTGATCATGCACTGATACCGTGACTGAGCATGGACTGATCAGATGACTATCATGTAGTGATCACGTGACTTAATGGCGCAGATCATGTGACTGATCATGCGCTGATCATGTTTGCTATCATACACTGATCATGTGCCTCTGGAGGCAATAAACAAAGAGCTGAGTAGGCACGAATCAAACAGTCAGCAGGCAATAATCATGGAACTCAGCTGTGAGGAATCATGCTGCTCAGCTGGCAATAATCAAGCAGCTGAGCAGGCAGGAATTACGCAGCACAGCTGGCAATTGTCAAGCAGATGACAGGCAGGAATCGTGCAGCTCAGCTGGCAATTGTCAAGCAGATGAGCAGACAGTAATCACGCAGCTCAGCAGGCCCAGATCACGTGACTGAGCATGCACTGTTCACGTGGCTGATCATACACTGATCACGTGTCTGACCATGCACTGATCACGTGGCTGATCATACACTGCTCACGTAACTGATCATGCACTGATCACGTGGCTATCATGCACTGATCACGTGGCTGAACATGCACTGTTCACGTGGCTGATCACACACCTGTTACGTGACATATCATGCACTGATCACGTGGCACTCATGCACTGATCACGTGGCTGATCATACTCTGCTCACGTAACTCATGCACACATCACGTGGCTATCATGCACTGCTCACGTGGCTCGTCATGGAATGATCACGTAGCAACCATATACTGGTCACGTGACTGATCATGCACTGATCACGTAAATGATCATGCACTGTTCACGTGACTGATCATGTACTGATCACGTGACTGATCATGCACTGATCACGTGGCTATCATGCACTGCTCACGTGGCTGATCATGCAACGATCACGTAGCAACCATGTACTGGTCACGTGACTGATCATGCACTGATCACGTAATTGATCATGCACTGATCACGTGGCTGATCACACATGATCACGTGACTGATCATGCACTGATCACGTGGCTATCATGCACTGATCACGTGGCTGTCATGCACTGATCACGTGGATATCATGCACTGATCACGTGGCTGATCACACACGATCACGTGACTGATCATGCACTGATCACGTGGCTATCATGCACTGATCACGTGGCTGATCATGCACTGATCACGTAGCTACCATGTACTGATCACGTGACTGATCATGCACTGATCACGTGACTGATCATGCACTGATCACGTGGCTGATCATGCACTGATCACGTGGCTGATCATGCACTGATCACGTGACTGATCATGCACTGATCACGTGACTGATCATGCACTGATCACGTGGCTATCATGCACTGATCACGTGGCTATCATGCACTGATCACGTGGCTGATCAGCAATGATCACGTAGCTACCATGTACTGGTCACGTGACTGATCATGCACTGATCACGTAATTGATCATGCACTGATCATGTGGCTGATCATGCACTGATCATGCACTGATCACATAACTGATCATGCACTGATCACGTGACTGATCATGCACTGATCACGTGGCTATCATGCACTGATCACTTGGCTGACATACACTGATCACGTGCCTGATCATGCACTGATCACGTGGCTGATCATGCACTGATCACGTGACTGATCATGCACTGATCACGTGCCTGATCATGCACTGATCACGTGGCTATCATGCACTGCTCACGTGGCTGATCATGCCATGATCACGCAGCTACCATGTACTGGTCACATGACTGATCATGCACTGATCACGTGACTGATCATGCAGTGATTACGTGGCTATCATGAACTACTCACTTGGCTGATCATGCAATGATCATGTAGCTACCATGTACAGGTCACGTGAATGATCATACACCCATCAGGTGACTGATCATGCACTGATCACGTGGCTATCATGCACTGATCACGTGGCTGATCATGCACTGTTCACGTCTATATCATGCACTGATCACATGACTGCCCATGCACTGATCACGTGGATGATCATACACTAATCTTGTGACAGATCATGCACTGATCACGTGGCTGATCATGCACTGATACCGTGACTGAGCATGGACTGATCACATGACTATCATGTAGTGATCACGTGACTTAATGGCGCTGATCATGTGACTGATCATGCGCTGATCATGTTTGCTATCATACACTGATCATGTGCCTCTGGAGGCAAAAAACAAAGAGCTGAGTAGGCACGAATCAAACAGTCAGCAGGCAATAATCATGGAACTCAGCTGTGAGGAATCATGCTGCTCAGCTGGCAATAATCAAGCAGCTGAGCAGGCAGGAATTACGCAGCACAGCTGGCAATTGTCAAGCAGATGACAGGCAGGAATCGTGCAGCTCAGCTGGCAATTGTCAAGCAGATGAGCAGACAGTAATCACGCAGCTCAGCAGGCCCAGATCACGTGACTGAGCATGCACTGTTCACGTGGCTGATCATACACTGATCACGTGTCTGATCATGCACTGATCACGTGGCTGATCATGCACTGATCACGTAACTGATCATGCACTGATCACGTGGCTATCATGCACTGATCACGTGGCTGATCATACACTGTCACGTGACTATCATGCACTGATCACGTGGCATCATGCACTGATCACGTGGCTGATCATACACTGATCACGTAACTGATCATGCACTGATCACGTGGCTGATCATGCACTGATCACGTGGCTGATCACACACTGATCACGTGACTATCATGCACTGATCACGTGGCACTCATGCACTGATCACGTGGCTGATCATACACTGATCACGTAACTGATCATGCACTGATCACGTGGCTATCATGCACTGATCACGTGGCTGATCATGCACTGATCACGTGGCTGATCACACACCTGTCACGTGACTATCATGCACTGATCACGTGGCACTCATGCACTGATCACGTGGCTGATCATACACTGCTCACGTAACTCATGCACACATCACGTGGCTATCATGCACTGCTCACGTGGCTGTCATGGAATGATCACGTAGCAACCATATACTGGTCACGTGACTGATCATGCACTGATCACGTAATGATCATGCACTGTTCACGTGACTGATCATGCACTGATCACGTGACTGATCATGCACTGATCACGTGGCTATCATGCACTGATCACGTGGCTGATCATGCAACGATCACGTAGCAACCATGTACTGGTCACGTGACTGATCATGCACTGATCACGTAATTGATCATGCACTGATCACGTGGCTCATCATGCACTGATCACGTGGCTGATCACACATGTATCACGTGACTGATCATGCACTGATCACGTGGCTATCATGCACTGATCACGTGGCTGTCATGCACTGATCACGTGGATATCATGCACTGATCACGTGGCTATCATGCACTGATCACGTGGCTATCATGCACTGATCACGTGGCTGATCAGCAATGATCACGTAGCTACCATGTACTGGTCACGTGACTGATCATGCACTGATCACGTAATTGATCATGCACTGATCATGTGGCTGATCATGCACTGATCACGTGGCTGATCATACACTGATCACATAACTGATCATGCACTGATCACGTGACTGATCATGCACTGATCACGTGGCTATCATGCACTGATCACGTGGCTGACATACACTGATCACGTGCCTGGTCATGCACTGATCACGTGGCTGATCATGCACTGATCACGTGACTGATCATGCACTGATCACGTGCCTGATCATGCACTGATCACGTGGCTATCATGCACTGCTCACGTGGCTGATCATGCCATGATCACGCAGCTACCATGTACTGGTCACATGACTGATCATGCACTGATCACGTGACTGATCATGCAGTGATTACGTGGCTATCATGAACTACTCACTTGGCTGATCATGCAATGATCATGTAGCTACCATGTACAGGTCACGTGAATGATCATACACCCATCAGGTGACTGATCATGCACTGATCACGTGGCTATCATGCACTGATCACGAGACTGATCATGCACTGATCACGTCTATATCATGCACTGATCACATGACTGCCCATGCACTGATCACGTGGATGATCATACACTAATCATGTGACAGATCATGCACTGATCACGTGGCTGATCATGCACTGATACCGTGACTGAGCATGGACTGATCACATGACTATCATGTAGTGATCACGTGACTTAATGGCGCTGATCATGTGACTGATCATGCGCTGATCATGTTTGCTATCATACACTGATCATGTGCCTCTGGAGGCAATAAACAAAGAGCTGAGTAGGCACGAATCAAACAGTCAGCAGGCAATAATCATGGAACTCAGCTGTGAGGAATCATGCTGCTCAGCTGGCAATAATCAAGCAGCTGAGCAGGCAGGAATTACGCAGCACAGCTGGCAATTGTCAAGCAGATGACAGGCAGGAATCGTGCAGCTCAGCTGGCAATTGTCAAGCAGATGAGCAGACAGTAATCACGCAGCTCAGCAGGCCCAGATCACGTGACTGAGCATGCACTGTTCACGTGGCTGATCATACACTGATCACGTGTCTGATCATGCACTGATCACGTGGCTGATCATGCACTGATCACGTAACTGATCATGCACTGATCACGTGGCTGATCATGCACTGATCACGTGGCTGATCACACACCTGTCACGTGACTATCATGCACTGATCACGTGGCACTCATGCACTGATCACGTGGCTGATCATACACTGATCACGTAACTGATCATGCACTGATCACGTGGCTGATCATGCACTGATCACGTGGCTGATCACACACCTGTCACGTGACATATCATGCACTGATCACGTGGCACTCATGCACTGATCACGTGGCTGATCATACACTGCTCACGTAACTGATCATGCACTGATCACGTGGCTATCATGCACTGATCACGTGGCTGATCATGCACTGATCACGTGGCTGATCATGCACTGTCACGTGACTATCATGCACTGATCACGTGGCACTCATGCACTGATCACGTGGCTGATCATACACTGATCACGTAACTCATGCACACGATCACGTGGCTATCATGCACTGATCACGTGGCTGATCATGCAATGATCACGTAGCAACCATGTACTGGTCACGTGACTGATCATGCACTGATCACGTAACTGATCATGCACTGATCACGTGACTGATCATGCACTGATCACGTGACTGATCATGCACTGATCACGTGGCTATCATGCACTGATCACGTGGCTGATCATGCACGATCACGTAGCAACCATGTACTGATCACGTGACTGATCATGCACTGATCACGTAATTGATCATGCACTGATCACGTGGCTGATCATGCACTGATCACGTGGCTGATCACACATGATCACGTGACTGATCATGCACTGATCACGTGGCTGATCATGCACTGATCACGTGGCTGATCATGCACTGATCACGTGGCTATCATGCACTGCTCACGTGGCTGATCATGCCATGATCACGCAGCTACCATGTACTGGTCACATGACTGATCATGCACTGATCACGTGACTGATCATGCAGTGATCACGTGGCTATCATGCACTACTCACGTGGCTGATCATGCAATGATCATGTAGCTACCATGTACAGGTCACGTGAATGATCATACACACATCAGGTGACTGATCATGCACTGATCACGTGGCTATCATGCACTGATCACGAGACTGATCATGCACTGATCACGTCTATATCATGCACTGATCACATGACTGCCCATGCACTGATCACGTGGATGATCATACACTAATCTTGTGACAGATCATGCACTGATCACGTGGCTGATCATGCACTGATACCGTGACTGAGCATGGACTGATCAGATGACTATCATGTAGTGATCACGTGACTTAATGGCGCAGATCATGTGACTGATCATGCGCTGATCATGTTTGCTATCATACACTGATCATGTGCCTCTGGAGGCAATAAACAAAGAGCTGAGTAGGCACGAATCAAACAGTCAGCAGGCAATAATCATGGAACTCAGCTGTGAGGAATCATGCTGCTCAGCTGGCAATAATCAAGCAGCTGAGCAGGCAGGAATTACGCAGCACAGCTGGCAATTGTCAAGCAGATGACAGGCAGGAATCGTGCAGCTCAGCTGGCAATTGTCAAGCAGATGAGCAGACAGTAATCACGCAGCTCAGCAGGCCCAGATCACGTGACTGAGCATGCACTGTTCACGTGGCTGATCATACACTGATCACGTGTCTGATCATGCACTGATCACGTGGCTGATCATACACTGCTCACGTAACTGATCATGCACTGATCACGTGGCTATCATGCACTGATCACGTGGCTGAACATGCACTGTTCACGTGGCTGATCACACACCTGTTACGTGACATATCATGCACTGATCACGTGGCACTCATGCACTGATCACGTGGCTGATCATACTCTGCTCACGTAACTCATGCACACATCACGTGGCTATCATGCACTGCTCACGTGGCTCGTCATGGAATGATCACGTAGCAACCATATACTGGTCACGTGACTGATCATGCAAAGATCACGTAAATGATCATGCACTGTTCACGTGACTGATCATGTACTGATCACGTGACTGATCATGCACTGATCACGTGGCTATCATGCTCTGCTCACGTGGCTGATCATGCAACGATCACGTAGCAACCATGTACTGGTCACGTGACTGATCATGCACTGATCACGTAATTGATCATGCACTGATCACGTGGCTGATCACACATGATCACGTGACTGATCATGCACTGATCACGTGGCTCTCATGCACTGATCACGTGGCTGTCATGCACTGATCACGTGGATATCATGCACTGATCACGTGGCTGATCACACACGTATCACATGACTGATCATGCACTGATCACGTGGCTATCATGCACTGATCACGTGGCTGATCATGCAATGATCACGTAGCTACCATGTACTGGTCACGTGACTGATCATGCACTGATCACGTAATTGATCATGCACTGATCATGTGGCTGATCATGCACTGATCACGTGGCTGATCATACACTGATCACATAACTGATCATGCACTGATCACGTGACTGATCATGCACTGATCACGTGGCTATCATGCACTGATCACTTGGGTGGACATATACTGATCACGTGCCTGGTCATGCACTGATCACGTGGCTGATCATGCACTGATCACGTGACTGATCATGCACTGATCTCGTGTCTGATCATGCACTGATCACGTGGCTATCATGCACTGCTCACGTGGCTGATCATGCCATGATCACGCAGCTACCATGTACTTGTCACATGACTGATCATGCACTGATCACGTGACTGATCATGCAGTGATCACGTGGCTATCATGAACTACTCACGTGGCTGATCATGCAATGATCATGTAGCTACCATGTACAGGTCACGTGAATGATCATACACCCATCAGGTGACTGATCATGCACTGATCACGTGGCTATCATGCACTGATCACGAGACTGATCAAGCACTGTTCACGTCTATATCATGCACTGATCACATGACTACCCGTGCACTGATCACGTGGATGATCATACACTAATCTTGTGACAGATCATGCACTGATCACGTGGCTGATCATGCACTGATACCGTGACTGAGCATGGACTGATCACAAGACTATCATGTAGTGATCACGTGACTTAATGGCGCTGATCATGTGACTGATCATGCGCTGATCATGTTTGCTATCATACACTGATCATGTGCCTCTGGAGGCAATAAACAAAGAGCTGAGTAGGCACGAATCAAACAGTCAGCAGGCAATAATCATGGAACTCAGGTGTGAGGAATCATGCTGCTCAGCTGGCAATAATCAAGCAGCTGAGCAGGCAGGAATTACGCAGCACAGCTGGCAATTGTCAAGCAGATGACAGGCAGGAATCGTGCAGCTCAGCTGGCAATTGTCAAGCAGATGAGCAGACAGTAATCACGCAGCTCAGCAGGCCCAGATCACGTGACTGAGCATGCACTGTTCACGTGGCTGATCATACACTGATCACGTGTCTGATCATGCACTGATCACGTGGCTGATCATGCACTGATCACGTAACTGATCATGCACTGATCACGTGGCTATCATGCACTGATCACGTGGCTGATCATGCACTGATCACGTGGCTGATCACACACCTGTCACGTGACTATCATGCACTGATCACGTGGCACTCATGCACTGATCACGTGGCTGATCATACTCTGCTCACGTAACTGATCATGCACTGATCACGTGGCTGATCATGCACTGATCACGTGGCTGATCACACACCTGTCACGTGACTATCATGCACTGATCACGTGGCATCATGCACTGATCACGTGGCTGATCATACACTGATCACGTAACTGATCATGCACTGATCACGTGGCTATCATGCACTGATCACGTGGCTGATCATGCACTGATCACGTGGCTGATCACACACTGATCACGTGACTATCATGCACTGATCACGTGGCACTCATGCACTGATCACGTGGCTGATCATACTCTGCACACGTAACTCATGCACACATCACGTGGCTATCATGCACTGATCACGTGGCTGATCATGCACTGATCACGTAGCAACCATGCACTGGTCACGTGACTGATCATGCACTGATCACGTAAATGATCATGCACTGATCACGTGACTGATCATGCACTGATCACGTGACTGATCATGCACTGATCACGTGGCTGATCATGCACTGATCACGTGGCTGATCATGCACTGATCACGTGGCTGATCACACATATATCACGTGACTGATCATGCACTGATCACGTGGCTATCATGCACTGATCACGTGGCTGATCATGCACTGATCACGTGGATATCATGCACTGATCACGTGGCTGATCACACACGATCACATGACTGATCATGCACTGATCACGTGGCTATCATGCACTGATCACGTGGCTATCATGCACTGATCACGTGGCTGATCATGCAATGATCACGTAGCTACCATGTACTGATCACGTGACTGATCATGCACTGATCACGTGGCTGATCATGCACTGATCACGTGGCTGATCATGCACTGATCACGTAACTGATCATGCACTGATCACGTGACTGATCATGCACTGATCACGTGGCTATCATGCACTGATCACGTGGCTGACATACACTGATCACGTGCCTGATCATGCACTGATCACGTGGCTGATCATGCACTGATCACGTGACTGATCATGCACTGATCACGTGACTGATCATGCACTGATCACGTGGCTATCATGCACTGATCACGTGGCTGATCATGCCATGATCACGCAGCTACCATGTACTGGTCACATGACTGATCATGCACTGATCACGTGACTGATCATGCACTGATCACGTGGCTATCATGCACTACTCACGTGGCTGATCATGCAATGATCATGTAGCTACCATGTACAGGTCACGTGAATGATCATACACTGATCAGGTGACTGATCATGCACTGATCACGTGGCTATCATGCACTGATCACGTGACTGATCATGCACTGATCACGTCTATATCATGCACTGATCACATGACTGCCCATGCACTGATCACGTGGATGATCATACACTAATCACGTGACAGATCATGCACTGATCACGTGGCTGATCACACACTGATCACGTGACTGATCATGCACTGATCACGTGGCTATCATGCACTGATCACGTTGCTATCATGCACTGATCACGTGGCTGATCATACACTGATCACGTGTCTGACCATGCACTGATCACGTGGCTGATCATACACTGCTCACGTAACTGATCATGCACTGATCACGTGGCTATCATGCACTGATCACGTGGCTGAACATGCACTGTTCACGTGGCTGATCACACACCTGTCACGTGACATATCATGCACTGATCACGTCGCACTCATGCACTGATCACGTGGCTGATCATACTCTGCTCACGTAACTCATGCATACATTACGTGGCTATCATGCACTGCTCACGTGGCTGTCATGGAATGATCACGTAGCAACCATATACTGGTCACGTGACTGATCATGCAAGATCACGTAAATGATCATGCACTGTTCACGTGACTGATCATGCACTGATCACGTGACTGATCATGCACTGATCACGTGGCTATCATGCACTGCTCACGTGGCTGATCATGCAACGATCACGTAGCAACCATGTATGGTCACGTGACTGATCATGCACTGATCACGTAATTGATCATGCACTGATCACGTGGCTCATCATGCACTGATCACGTGGCTGATCACACATGTATCACGTGACTGATCATGCACTGATCACGTGGCTCTCATGCACTGATCACGTGGCTGTCATGCACTGATCACGTGGATATCATGCACTGATCACGTGGCTGATCACACACGTATCACATGACTGATCATGCACTGATCACGTGGCTATCATGCACTGATCACGTGGCTATCATGCACTGATCACGTGGCTGATCATGCAATGATCACGTAGCTACCATGTACTGGTCACGTGACTGATCATGCACTGATCACGTAATTGATCATGCACTGATCACGTGGCTGATCATGCACTGATCACGTAACTGATCATGCACTGATCACGTGACTGATCATGCACTGATCACGTGGCTATCATGCACTGATCACGTGGCTGACATACACTGATCACGTGCCTGGTCATGCACTGATCACGTGGCTGATCATGCACTGATCACGTGACTGATCATGCACTGATCACGTGTCTGATCATGCACTGATCACGTGGCTATCATGCACTGCTCACGTGGCTGATCATGCCATGATCACGCAGCTACCATGTACTGGTCACATGACTGATCATGCACTGATCACGTGACTGATCATGCAGTGATCACGTGGCTATCATGAACTACTCACGTGGCTGATCATGCAATGATCATGTAGCTACCATGTACAGGTCACGTGAATGATCATACACACATCAGGTGACTGATCATGCACTGATCACGTGGCTATCATGCACTGATCACGAGACTGATCATGCACTGTTCACGTCTATATCATGCACTGATCACATGACTGCCCATGCACTGATCACGTGGATGATCATACACTAATCTTGTGACAGATCATGCACTGATCACGTGGCTGATCATGCACTGATACCGTGACTGAGCATGGACTGATCACATGACTATCATGTAGTGATCACGTGACTTAATGGCGCTGATCATGTGACTGATCATGCGCTGATCATGTTTGCTATCATACACTGATCATGTGCCTCTGGAGGCAATAAACAAAGAGCTGAGTAGGCACGAATCAAACAGTCAGCAGGCAATAATCATGGAACTCAGGTGTGAGGAATCATGCTGCTCAGCTGGCAATAATCAAGCAGCTGAGCAGGCAGGAATTACGCAGCACAGCTGGCAATTGTCAAGCAGATGACAGGCAGGAATCGTGCAGCTCAGCTGGCAATTGTCAAGCAGATGAGCAGACAGTAATCACGCAGCTCAGCAGGCCCAGATCACGTGACTGAGCATGCACTGTTCACGTGGCTGATCATACACTGATCACGTGTCTGATCATGCACTGATCACGTGGCTGATCATACACTGCTCACGTAACTGATCATGCACTGATCACGTGGCTATCATGCACTGATCACGTGGCTGAACATGCACTGTTCACGTGGCTGATCACACACCTGTTACGTGACATATCATGCACTGATCACGTGGCACTCATGCACTGATCACGTGGCTGATCATACTCTGCTCACGTAACTCATGCACACATCACGTGGCTATCATGCACTGCTCACGTGGCTCGTCATGGAATGATCACGTAGCAACCATATACTGGTCACGTGACTGATCATGCAAAGATCACGTAAATGATCATGCACTGTTCATGTGACTGATCATGTACTGATCACGTGACTGATCATGCACTGATCACGTGGCTATCATGCTCTGCTCACGTGGCTGATCATGCAACGATCACGTAGCAACCATGTACTGGTCACGTGACTGATCATGCACTGATCACGTAATTGATCATGCACTGATCACGTGGCTGATCACACATGTATCACGTGACTGATCATGCACTGATCACGTGGCTCTCATGCACTGATCACGTGGCTGTCATGCACTGATCACGTGGATATCATGCACTGATCACGTGGCTGATCACACACGTATCACATGACTGATCATGCACTGATCACGTGGCTATCATGCACTGATCACGTGGCTATCATGCACTGATCACGTGGCTGATCATGCAATGATCACGTAGCTACCATGTACTGGTCACGTGACTGATCATGCACTGATCACGTAATTGATCATGCAGTGATCAAGTGGCTGATCATGCACTGATCGCGTGGCTGATCATACACTGATCACATAACTGATCATGCACTGATCACGTGACTGATCATGCACTGATCACGTGGCTATCATGCACTGATCACTTGGCTGACATACACTGATCACGTGCCTGGTCATGCACTGATCACGTGGCTGATCATGCACTGATCACGTGACTGATCATGCACTGATCTCGTGTCTGATCATGCACTGATCACGTGGCTATCATGCACTGCTCACGTGGCTGATCATGCCATGATCACGCAGCTACCATGTACTTGTCACATGACTGATCATGCACTGATCACGTGACTGATCATGCAGTGATCACGTGGCTATCATGAACTACTCACGTGGCTGATCATGCAATGATCATGTAGCTACCATGTACAGGTCACGTGAATGATCATACACCCATCAGGTGACTGATCATGCACTGATCACGTGGCTATCATGCACTGATCACGAGACTGATCATGCACTGTTCACGTCTATATCATGCACTGATCCCATGACTGCCCGTGCACTGATCACGTGGATGATCATACACTAATCTTGTGACAGATCATGCACTGATCACGTGGCTGATCATGCACTGATACCGTGACTGAGCATGGACTGATCACATGACTATCATGTAGTGATCACGTGACTTAATGGCGCTGATCATGTGACTGATCATGCGCTGATCATGTTTGCTATCATACACTGATCATGTGCCTCTGGAGGCAATAAACAAAGAGCTGAGTAGGCACGAATCAAACAGTCAGCAGGCAATAATCATGGAACTCAGGTGTGAGGAATCATGCTGCTCAGCTGGCAATAATCAAGCAGCTGAGCAGGCAGGAATTACGCAGCACAGCTGGCAATTGTCAAGCAGATGACAGGCAGGAATCGTGCAGCTCAGCTGGCAATTGTCAAGCAGATGAGCAGACAGTAATCACGCAGCTCAGCAGGCCCAGATCACGTGACTGAGCATGCACTGTTCACGTGGCTGATCATACACTGATCACGTGTCTGATCATGCACTGATCACGTGGCTGATCATGCACTGATCACGTAACTGATCATGCACTGATCACGTGGCTATCATGCACTGATCACGTGGCTGATCATGCACTGATCACGTGGCTGATCACACACTGTCACGTGACATATCATGCACTGATCACGTGGCACTCATGCACTGATCACGTGGCTGATCATACTCTGCTCACGTAACTGATCATGCACTGATCACGTGGCTGATCATGCACTGATCACGTGGCTGATCACACACTGTCACGTGACTATCATGCACTGATCACGTGGCACTCATGCACTGATCACGTGGCTGATCATACACTGATCACGTAACTGATCATGCACTGATCACGTGGCTATCATGCACTGATCACGTGGCTGATCATGCACTGATCACGTGGCTGATCACACACTGTCACGTGACTATCATGCACTGATCACGTGGCATCATGCACTGATCACGTGGCTGATCATACACTGCACACGTAACTCATGCACTGATCACGTGGCTATCATGCACTGATCACGTGGCTGTCATGCAATGATCACGTAGCAACCATATACTGGTCACGTGACTGATCATGCACTGATCACGTAATGATCATGCACTGATCACGTGACTGATCATGCACTGATCACGTGACTGATCATGCACTGATCACGTAACTGATCATGCACTGATCACGTGGCTGATCATGCACTGATCACGTGGCTGATCACACATGATCACGTGACTGATCATGCACTGATCACGTGGCTCTCATGCACTGATCACGTGGCTGTCATGCACTGATCACGTGGATATCATGCACTGATCACGTGGCTGATCACACACGATCACATGACTGATCATGCACTGATCACGTGGCTATCATGCACTGATCACGTGGCTATCATGCACTGATCACGTGGCTGATCATGCAATGATCACGTAGCTACCATGTACTGGTCACGTGACTGATCATGCACTGATCACGTAATTGATCATGCACTGATCACGTGGCTGATCATGCACTGATCACGTGGCTGATCATACACTGATCACGTAACTGATCATGCACTGATCACGTGACTGATCATGCACTGATCACGTGGCTATCATGCACTGATCACGTGGCTGACATACACTGATCACGTGCCTGATCATGCACTGATCACGTGGCTGATCATGCACTGATCACGTGACTGATCATGCACTGATCACGTGTCTGATCATGCACTGATCACGTGGCTATCATGCACTGATCACGTGGCTGATCATGCCATGATCACGCAGCTACCATGTACTGGTCACATGACTGATCATGCACTGATCACGTGACTGATCATGCACTGATCACGTGGCTATCATGCACTATCACGTGGCTGATCATGCAATGATCATGTAGCTACCATGTACAGGTCACGTGAATGATCATACACCCATCAGGTGACTGATCATGCACTGATCACGTGGCTATCATGCACTGATCACGAGACTGATCATGCACTGATCACGTCTATATCATGCACTGATCACATGACTGCCCATGCACTGATCACGTGGATGATCATACACTAATCATGTGACAGATCATGCACTGATCACGTGGCTGATCATGCACTGATCACGTGACTGATCATGCACTGATCACGTGGCTATCATGCACTGATCACGTTGCTATCATGCACTGATCACGTGGCTGATCATACACTGATCACGTGTCTGATCATGCACTGATCACGTGGCTGATCATACACTGCTCACGTAACTGATCATGCACTGATCACGTGGCTATCATGCACTGATCACGTGGCTGAACATGCACTGTTCACGTGGCTGATCACACACCTGTCACGTGACATATCATGCACTGATCACGTGGCACTCATGCACTGATCACGTGGCTGATCATACTCTGCTCACGTAACTCATGCATACATCACGTGGCTATCATGCACTGCTCACGTGGCTGTCATGGAATGATCACGTAGCAACCATATACTGGTCACGTGACTGATCATGCAAGATCACGTAAATGATCATGCACTGTTCACGTGACTGATCATGCACTGATCACGTGACTGATCATGCACTGATCACGTGGCTATCATGCACTGCTCACGTGGCTGATCATGCAACGATCACGTAGCAACCATGTACTGGTCACGTGACTGATCATGCACTGATCACGTAATTGATCATGCACTGATCACGTGGCTCATCATGCACTGATCACGTGGCTGATCACACATGTATCACGTGACTGATCATGCACTGATCACGTGGCTCTCATGCACTGATCACGTGGCTGTCATGCACTGATCACGTGGATATCATGCACTGATCACGTGGCTGATCACACACGTATCACATGACTGATCATGCACTGATCACGTGGCTATCATGCACTGATCACGTGGCTATCATGCACTGATCACGTGGCTGATCATGCAATGATCACGTAGCTACCATGTACTGGTCACGTGACTGATCATGCACTGATCACGTAATTGATCATGCACTGATCACGTGGCTGATCATGCACTGATCACGTAACTGATCATGCACTGATCACGTGACTGATCATGCACTGATCACGTGGCTATCATGCACTGATCACGTGGCTGACATACACTGATCACGTGCCTGGTCATGCACTGATCACGTGGCTGATCATGCACTGATCACGTGACTGATCATGCACTGATCACGTGTCTGATCATGCACTGATCACGTGGCTATCATGCACTGCTCACGTGGCTGATCATGCCATGATCACGCAGCTACCATGTACTGGTCACATGACTGATCATGCACTGATCACGTGACTGATCATGCAGTGATCACGTGGCTATCATGAACTACTCACGTGGCTGATCATGCAATGATCATGTAGCTACCATGTACAGGTCACGTGAATGATCATACACCCATCAGGTGACTGATCATGCACTGATCACGTGGCTATCATGCACTGATCACGAGACTGATCATGCACTGTTCACGTCTATATCATGCACTGATCACATGACTGCCCATGCACTGATCACGTGGATGATCATACACTAATCTTGTGACAGATCATGCACTGATCACGTGGCTGATCATGCACTGATACCGTGACTGAGCATGGACTGATCACATGACTATCATGTAGTGATCACGTGACTTAATGGCGCTGATCATGTGACTGATCATGCGCTGATCATGTTTGCTATCATACACTGATCATGTGCCTCTGGAGGCAATAAACAAAGAGCTGAGTAGGCACGAATCAAACAGTCAGCAGGCAATAATCATGGAACTCAGCTGTGAGGAATCATGCTGCTCAGCTGGCAATAATCAAGCAGCTGAGCAGGCAGGAATTACGCAGCACAGCTGGCAATTGTCAAGCAGATGACAGGCAGGAATCGTGCAGCTCAGCTGGCAATTGTCAAGCAGATGAGCAGACAGTAATCACGCAGCTCAGCAGGCCCAGATCACGTGACTGAGCATGCACTGTTCACGTGGCTGATCATACACTGATCACGTGTCTGACCATGCACTGATCACGTGGCTGATCATACACTGCTCACGTAACTGATCATGCACTGATCACGTGGCTATCATGCACTGATCACGTGGCTGAACATGCACTGTTCACGTGGCTGATCACACACCTGTCACGTGACATATCATGCACTGATCACGTGGCACTCATGCACTGATCACGTGGCTGATCATACTCTGCTCACGTAACTCATGCACACATCACGTGGCTATCATGCACTGCTCACGTGGCTCGTCATGGAATGATCACGTAGCAACCATATACTGGTAACGTGACTGATCATGCAAAGATCACGTAAATGATCATGCACTGTTCACGTGACTGATCATGTACTGATCACGTGACTGATCATGCACTGATCACGTGGCTATCATGCTCTGCTCACGTGGCTGATCATGCAACGATCACGTAGCAACCATGTACTGGTCACGTGACTGATCATGCACTGATCACGTAATTGATCATGCACTGATCACGTGGCTGATCACACATGATCACGTGACTGATCATGCACTGATCACGTGGCTCTCATGCACTGATCACGTGGCTGTCATGCACTGATCACGTGGATATCATGCACTGATCACGTGGCTGATCACACACGTATCACATGACTGATCATGCACTGATCACGTGGCTATCATGCACTGATCACGTGGCTATCATGCACTGATCACGTGGCTGATCAGGCAATGATCACGTAGCTACCATGTACTGGTCACGTGACTGATCATGCACTGATCACGTAATTGATCATGCACTGATCATGTGGCTGATCATGCACTGATCACGTGGCTGATCATACACTGATCACATAACTGATCATGCACTGATCACGTGACTGATCATGCACTGATCACGTGGCTATCATGCACTGATCACTTGGCTGGACATACACTGATCACGTGCCTGGTCATGCACTGATCACGTGGCTGATCATGCACTGATCACGTGACTGATCATGCACTGATCTCGTGTCTGATCATGCACTGATCACGTGGCTATCATGCACTGCTCACGTGGCTGATCATGCCATGATCACGCAGCTACCATGTACTGGTCACATGACTGATCATGCACTGATCACGTGACTGATCATGCAGTGATCACGTGGCTATCATGAACTACTCACGTGGCTGATCATGCAATGATCATGTAGCTACCATGTACAGGTCACGTGAATGATCATACACCCATCAGGTGACTGATCATGCACTGATCACGTGGCTATCATGCACTGATCACGAGACTGATCATGCACTGTTCACGTCTATATCATGCACTGATCACATGACTGCCCGTGCACTGATCACGTGGATGATCATACACTAATCTTGTGACAGATCATGCACTGATCACGTGGCTGATCATGCACTGATACCGTGACTGAGCATGGACTGATCACATGACTATCATGTAGTGATCACGTGACTTAATGGCGCTGATCATGTGACTGATCATGCGCTGATCATGTTTGCTATCATACACTGATCATGTGCCTCTGGAGGCAATAAACAAAGAGCTGAGTAGGCACGAATCAAACAGTCAGCAGGCAATAATCATGGAACTCAGGTGTGAGGAATCATGCTGCTCAGCTGGCAATAATCAAGCAGCTGAGCAGGCAGGAATTACGCAGCACAGCTGGCAATTGTCAAGCAGATGACAGGCAGGAATCGTGCAGCTCAGCTGGCAATTGTCAAGCAGATGAGCAGACAGTAATCACGCAGCTCAGCAGGCCCAGATCACGTGACTGAGCATGCACTGTTCACGTGGCTGATCATACACTGATCACGTGTCTGATCATGCACTGATCACGTGGCTGATCATGCACTGATCACGTAACTGATCATGCACTGATCACGTGGCTATCATGCACTGATCACGTGGCTGATCATGCACTGATCACGTGGCTGATCACACACTGTCACGTGACTATCATGCACTGATCACGTGGCACTCATGCACTGATCACGTGGCTGATCATACTCTGCTCACGTGACTGATCATGCACTGATCACGTGGCTGATCATGCACTGATCACGTGGCTGATCACACACTGTCACGTGACTATCATGCACTGATCACGTGGCATCATGCACTGATCACGTGGCTGATCATACACTGATCACGTAACTGATCATGCACTGATCACGTGGCTATCATGCACTGATCACGTGGCTGATCATGCACTGATCACGTGGCTGATCACACACTGTCACGTGACTATCATGCACTGATCACGTGGCATCATGCACTGATCACGTGGCTGATCATACACTGCACACGTGACTCATGCACTGATCACGTGGCTATCATGCACTGATCACGTGGCTGATCATGCAATGATCACGTAGCAACCATATACTGGTCACGTGACTGATCATGCACTGATCACGTAAATGATCATGCACTGATCACGTGACTGATCATGCACTGATCACGTGACTGATCATGCACTGATCACGTGACTGATCATGCACTGATCACGTGGCTGATCATGCACTGATCACGTGGCTGATCACACATATATCACGTGACTGATCATGCACTGATCACGTGGCTATCATGCACTGATCACGTGGCTGATCATGCACTGATCACGTGGATATCATGCACTGATCACGTGGCTGATCACACACGATCACATGACTGATCATGCACTGATCACGTGGCTATCATGCACTGATCACGTGGCTATCATGCACTGATCACGTGGCTGATCATGCAATGATCACGTAGCTACCATGTACTGGTCACGTGACTGATCATGCACTGATCACGTAATTGATCATGCACTGATCACGTGGCTGATCATGCACTGATCACGTGGCTGATCATACACTGATCACGTAACTGATCATGCACTGATCACGTGACTGATCATGCACTGATCACGTGGCTATCATGCACTGATCACGTGGCTGACATACACTGATCACGTGCTGATCATGCACTGATCACGTGGCTGATCATGCACTGATCACGTGACTGATCATGCACTGATCACGTGACTGATCATGCACTGATCACGTGGCTATCATGCACTGATCACGTGGCTGATCATGCCATGATCACGCAGCTACCATGTACTGGTCACATGACTGATCATGCACTGATCACGTGACTGATCATGCACTGATCACGTGGCTATCATGCACTACTCACGTGGCTGATCATGCAATGATCATGTAGCTACCATGTACAGGTCACGTGAATGATCATACACCCATCAGGTGACTGATCATGCACTGATCACGTGGCTATCATGCACTGATCACGAGACTGATCATGCACTGATCACGTCTATATCATGCACTGATCACATGACTGCCCATGCACTGATCACGTGGATGATCATACACTAATCACGTGACAGATCATGCACTGATCACGTGGCTGATCATGCACTGATCACGTGACTGATCATGCACTGATCACGTGGCTATCATGCACTGATCACGTTGCTATCATGCACTGATCACGTGGCTGATCATACACTGATCACGTGTCTGACCATGCACTGATCACGTGGCTGATCATACACTGCTCACGTAACTGATCATGCACTGATCACGTGGCTATCATGCACTGATCACGTGGCTGAACATGCACTGTTCACGTGGCTGATCACACACCTGTCACGTGACATATCATGCACTGATCACGTGGCACTCATGCACTGATCACGTGGCTGATCATACTCTGCTCACGTAACTCATGCACACATCACGTGGCTATCATGCACTGCTCACGTGGCTCGTCATGGAATGATCACGTAGCAACCATATACTGGTCACGTGACTGATCATGCAAGATCACGTAAATGATCATGCACTGTTCACGTGACTGATCATGTACTGATCACGTGACTGATCATGCACTGATCACGTGGCTATCATGCTCTGCTCACGTGGCTGATCATGCAACGATCACGTAGCAACCATGTACTGGTCACGTGACTGATCATGCACTGATCACGTAATTGATCCTGCACTGATCACGTGGCTCATCATGCACTGATCACGTGGCTGATCACACATGTATCACGTGACTGATCATGCACTGATCACGTGGCTCTCATGCACTGATCACGTGGCTGTCATGCACTGATCACGTGGATATCATGCACTGATCACGTGGCTGATCACACACGTATCACATGACTGATCATGCACTGATCACGTGGCTATCATGCACTGATCACGTGGCTATCATGCACTGATCACGTGGCTGATCATGCAATGATCACGTAGCTACCATGTACTGGTCACGTGACTGATCATGCACTGATCACGTAATTGATCATGCACTGATCACGTGGCTGATCATGCACTGATCACGTAACTGATCATGCACTGATCACGTGACTGATCATGCACTGATCACGTGGCTATCATGCACTGATCACTTGGCTGACATACACTGATCACGTGCCTGGTCATGCACTGATCACGTGGCTGATCATGCACTGATCACGTGACTGATCATGCACTGATCACGTGTCTGATCATGCACTGATCACGTGGCTATCATGCACTGCTCACGTGGCTGATCATGCCATGATCACGCAGCTACCATGTACTGGTCACATGACTGATCATGCACTGATCACGTGACTGATCATGCAGTGATCACGTGGCTATCATGAACTACTCACGTGGCTGATCATGCAATGATCATGTAGCTACCATGTACAGGTCACGTGAATGATCATACACCCATCAGGTGACTGATCATGCACTGATCACGTGGCTATCATGCACTGATCACGAGACTGATCATGCACTGTTCACGTCTATATCATGCACTGATCACATGACTGCCCATGCACTGATCACGTGGATGATCATACACTAATCTTGTGACAGATCATGCACTGATCACGTGGCTGATCATGCACTGATACCGTGACTGAGCATGGACTGATCACATGACTATCATGTAGTGATCACGTGACTTAATGGCGCTGATCATGTGACTGATCATGCGCTGATCATGTTTGCTATCATACACTGATCATGTGCCTCTGGAGGCAATAAACAAAGAGCTGAGTAGGCACGAATCAAACAGTCAGCAGGCAATAATCATGGAACTCAGCTGTGAGGAATCATGCTGCTCAGCTGGCAATAATCAAGCAGCTGAGCAGGCAGGAATTACGCAGCACAGCTGGCAATTGTCAAGCAGATGACAGGCAGGAATCGTGCAGCTCAGCTGGCAATTGTCAAGCAGATGAGCAGACAGTAATCACGCAGCTCAGCAGGCCCAGATCACGTGACTGAGCATGCACTGTTCACGTGGCTGATCATACACTGATCACGTGTCTGATCATGCACTGATCACGTGGCTGATCATACACTGCTCACGTAACTGATCATGCACTGATCACGTGGCTATCATGCACTGATCACGTGGCTGAACATGCACTGTTCACGTGGCTGATCACACACCTGTCACGTGACATATCATGCACTGATCACGTGGCACTCATGCACTGATCACGTGGCTGATCATACTCTGCTCACGTAACTCATGCACACATCACGTGGCTATCATGCACTGCTCACGTGGCTCGTCATGGAATGATCACGTAGCAACCATATACTGGTCACGTGACTGATCATGCAAAGATCACGTAAATGATCATGCACTGTTCACGTGACTGATCATGTACTGATCACGTGACTGATCATGCACTGATCACGTGGCTATCATGCACTGCTCACGTGGCTGATCATGCAACGATCACGTAGCAACCATGTACTGGTCACGTGACTGATCATGCACTGATCACGTAATTGATCATGCACTGATCACGTGGCTGATCACACATGATCACGTGACTGATCATGCACTGATCACGTGGCTATCATGCACTGATCACGTGGCTGTCATGCACTGATCACGTGGATATCATGCACTGATCACGTGGCTGATCACACACGATCACGTGACTGATCATGCACTGATCACGTGGCTATCATGCACTGATCACGTGGCTATCATGCACTGATCACGTGGCTGATCATGCACTGATCACGTAGCTACCATGTACTGATCACGTGACTGATCATGCACTGATCACGTGGCTGATCATGCACTGATCACGTGGCTGATCATGCACTGATCACGTGGCTGATCATGCAATGATCACGTAGCTACCATGTACTGGTCACGTGACTGATCATGCACTGATCACGTAATTGATCATGCACTGATCACGTGGCTGATCATGCACTGATCACATAACTGATCATGCACTGATCACGTGACTGATCATGCACTGATCACGTGGCTATCATGCACTGATCACTTGGCTGGACATACACTGATCACGTGCCTGGTCATGCACTGATCACGTGGCTGATCATGCACTGATCACGTGACTGATCATGCACTGATCTCGTGTCTGATCATGCACTGATCACGTGGCTATCATGCACTGCTCACGTGGCTGATCATGCCATGATCACGCAGCTACCATGTACTGGTCACATGACTGATCATGCACTGATCACGTGACTGATCATGCAGTGATCACGTGGCTATCATGAACTACTCACGTGGCTGATCATGCAATGATCATGTAGCTACCATGTACAGGTCACGTGAATGATCATACACCCATCAGGTGACTGATCATGCACTGATCACGTGGCTATCATGCACTGATCACGAGACTGATCATGCACTGTTCACGTCTATATCATGCACTGATCACATGACTGCCCGTGCACTGATCACGTGGATGATCATACACTAATCTTGTGACAGATCATGCACTGATCACGTGGCTGATCATGCACTGATACCGTGACTGAGCATGGACTGATCACATGACTATCATGTAGTGATCACGTGACTTAATGGCGCTGATCATGTGACTGATCATGCGCTGATCATGTTTGCTATCATACACTGATCATGTGCCTCTGGAGGCAATAAACAAAGAGCTGAGTAGGCACGAATCAAACAGTCAGCAGGCAATAATCATGGAACTCAGCTGTGAGGAATCATGCTGCTCAGCTGGCAATAATCAAGCAGCTGAGCAGGCAGGAATTACGCAGCACAGCTGGCAATTGTCAAGCAGATGACAGGCAGGAATCGTGCAGCTCAGCTGGCAATTGTCAAGCAGATGAGCAGACAGTAATCACGCAGCTCAGCAGGCCCAGATCACGTGACTGAGCATGCACTGTTCACGTGGCTGATCATACACTGATCACGTGATGATCATGCACTGATCACTTGGATATCATGCACTGATCACGTGGCTGATCATACACTGTTCACGTGTCTGACCATGCACTGATCACGTGGCTGATCATACACTGCTCACGTAACTGATCATGCACTGATCACGTGGCTATCATGCACTGTCACGTGGCTGATCACACACCTGTCACGTGACATATCATGCACTGATCACGTGGCACTCATGCACTGATCACGTGGCTGATCATACTCTGCTCACGTAACTCATGCACACATCACGTGGCTATCATGCACTGCTCACGTGGCTCGTCATGGAATGATCACGTAGCAACCATATACTGGTAACGTGACTGATCATGCAAAGATCACGTAAATGATCATGCACTGTTCACGTGACTGATCATGTACTGATCACGTGACTGATCATGCACTGATCACGTGGCTATCATGCTCTGCTCACGTGGCTGATCATGCAACGATCACGTAGCAACCATGTACTGGTCACGTGACTGATCATGCACTGATCACGTAATTGATCCTGCACTGATCACGTGGCTCATCATGCACTGATCACGTGGCTGATCACACATGTATCACGTGACTGATCATGCACTGATCACGTGGCTCTCATGCACTGATCACGTGGCTGTCATGCACTGATCACGTGGATATCATGCACTGATCACGTGGCTGATCACACACGTATCACATGACTGATCATGCACTGATCACGTGGCTATCATGCACTGATCACGTGGCTATCATGCACTGATCACGTGGCTGATCAGCAATGATCACGTAGCTACCATGTACTGGTCACGTGACTGATCATGCACTGATCACGTAATTGATCATGCACTGATCATGTGGCTGATCATGCACTGATCACGTGGCTGATCATACACTGATCACATAACTGATCATGCACTGATCACGTGACTGATCATGCACTGATCACGTGGCTATCATGCACTGATCACTTGGCTGGACATACACTGATCACGTGCCTGGTCATGCACTGATCACGTGGCTGATCATGCACTGATCACGTGACTGATCATGCACTGATCACGTGACTGATCATGCACTGATCACGTGGCTATCATGCACTGCTCACGTGGCTGATCATGCCATGATCACGCAGCTACCATGTACTGGTCACATGACTGATCATGCACTGATCACGTGACTGATCATGCAGTGATCACGTGGCTATCATGAACTACTCACGTGGCTGATCATGCAATGATCATGTAGCTACCATGTACAGGTCACGTGAATGATCATACACCCATCAGGTGACTGATCATGCACTGATCACGTGGCTATCATGCACTGATCACGAGACTGATCATGCACTGTTCACGTCTATATCATGCACTGATCACATGACTGCCCATGCACTGATCACGTGGATGATCATACACTAATCTTGTGACAGATCATGCACTGATCACGTGGCTGATCATGCACTGATACCGTGACTGAGCATGGACTGATCACATGACTATCATGTAGTGATCACGTGACTTAATGGCGCTGATCATGTGACTGATCATGCGCTGATCATGTTTGCTATCATACACTGATCATGTGCCTCTGGAGGCAATAAACAAAGAGCTGAGTAGGCACGAATCAAACAGTCAGCAGGCAATAATCATGGAACTCAGCTGTGAGGAATCATGCTGCTCAGCTGGCAATAATCAAGCAGCTGAGCAGGCAGGAATTACGCAGCACAGCTGGCAATTGTCAAGCAGATGACAGGCAGGAATCGTGCAGCTCAGCTGGCAATTGTCAAGCAGATGAGCAGACAGTAATCACGCAGCTCAGCAGGCCCAGATCACGTGACTGAGCATGCACTGTTCACGTGGCTGATCATACACTGATCACGTGTGATCATGCACTGATCACGTGGCTGATCATGCACTGATCACGTGGCTGATCATGCACTGATCACGTGGCTGATCATGCACTGATCACGTGGCTGATCATGCACTGTCACGTGACTATCATGCACTGATCACGTGGCACTCATGCACTGATCACGTGGCTGATCATACACTGATCACGTGACTGATCATGCACTGATCACGTGGCTGATCATGCACTGATCACGTGGCTGATCATGCACTGATCACGTGACTATCATGCACTGATCACGTGGCATCATGCACTGATCACGTGGCTGATCATACACTGATCACGTGACTGATCATGCACTGATCACGTGGCTATCATGCACTGATCACGTGGCTGATCATGCACTGATCACGTGGCTGATCATGCACTGATCACGTGACTGATCATGCACTGATCACGTGGCATCATGCACTGATCACGTGGCTGATCATACACTGATCACGTAACTCATGCACTGATCACGTGGCTATCATGCACTGATCACGTGGCTGTCATGCACTGATCACGTAGCAACCATATACTGGTCACGTGACTGATCATGCACTGATCACGTGGCTGATCATGCACTGATCACGTGACTGATCATGCACTGATCACGTGACTGATCATGCACTGATCACGTGGCTATCATGCACTGCTCACGTGGCTGATCATGCAATGATCACGTAGCTACCATGTACTGGTCACGTGACTGATCATGCACTGATCACGTGACTGATCATGCACTGATCACGTGGCTGATCATGCACTGATCACGTGGCTGATCACACATGTATCACGTGACTGATCATGCACTGATCACGTGGCTGATCATGCACTGATCACGTGGCTATCATGCACTGATCACGAGACTGATCATGCACTGATCACGTCTATATCATGCACTGATCACATGACTGCCCATGCACTGATCACGTGGATGATCATACACTAATCATGTGACAGATCATGCACTGATCACGTGGCTGATCATGCACTGATACCGTGACTGAGCATGGACTGATCACATGACTATCATGTAGTGATCACGTGACTTAATGGCGCTGATCATGTGACTGATCATGCGCTGATCATGTTTGCTATCATACACTGATCATGTGCCTCTGGAGGCAATAAACAAAGAGCTGAGTAGGCACGAATCAAACAGTCAGCAGGCAATAATCATGGAACTCAGCTGTGAGGAATCATGCTGCTCAGCTGGCAATAATCAAGCAGCTGAGCAGGCAGGAATTACGCAGCACAGCTGGCAATTGTCAAGCAGATGACAGGCAGGAATCGTGCAGCTCAGCTGGCAATTGTCAAGCAGATGAGCAGACAGTAATCACGCAGCTCAGCAGGCCCAGATCACGTGACTGATCATGCACTGATCACGTGGCTGATCATGCACTGATCACGTGGCTGATCATGCACTGATCACGTGGCTGATCATGCACTGATCACGTGACTGATCATGCACTGATCACGTGGCACTCATGCACTGATCACGTGGCTGATCATACACTGCTCACGTAACTCATGCACTGATCACGTGGCTATCATGCACTGATCACGTGGCTGTCATGCACTGATCACGTAGCAACCATATACTGGTCACGTGACTGATCATGCACTGATCACGTAAATGATCATGCACTGATCACGTGACTGATCATGCACTGATCACGTGACTGATCATGCACTGATCACGTGGCTATCATGCACTGCTCACGTGGCTGATCATGCAACGATCACGTAGCAACCATGTACTGGTCACGTGACTGATCATGCACTGATCACGTAATTGATCATGCACTGATCACGTGGCTGATCACACATGATCACGTGACTGATCATGCACTGATCACGTGGCTATCATGCACTGATCACGTGGCTGTCATGCACTGATCACGTGGATATCATGCACTGATCACGTGGCTGATCACACACGTATCACATGACTGATCATGCACTGATCACGTGGCTATCATGCACTGATCACGTGGCTATCATGCACTGATCACGTGGCTGATCATGCACTGATCACGTAGCTATCATGCACTGATCACGTGACTGATCATGCACTGATCACGTGACTGATCATGCACTGATCACGTGGCTATCATGCACTGATCACGTGGCTGATCATACACTGATCACGTGCCTGATCATGCACTGATCACGTGGCTGATCATGCACTGATCACGTGACTGATCATGCACTGATCACGTGTCTGATCATGCACTGATCACGTGGCTATCATGCACTGCTCACGTGGCTGATCATGCCATGATCACGCAGCTACCATGTACTGGTCACATGACTGATCATGCACTGATCACGTGACTGATCATGCAGTGATCACGTGGCTATCATGCACTACTCACGTGGCTGATCATGCAATGATCATGTAGCTACCATGTACAGGTCACGTGAATGATCATACACCCATCAGGTGACTGATCATGCACTGATCACGTGGCTATCATGCACTGATCACGAGACTGATCATGCACTGATCACGTCTATATCATGCACTGATCACATGACTGCCCATGCACTGATCACGTGGATGATCATACACTAATCTTGTGACAGATCATGCACTGATCACGTGGCTGATCATGCACTGATACCGTGACTGAGCATGGACTGATCACATGACTATCATGTAGTGATCACGTGACTTAATGGCGCTGATCATGTGACTGATCATGCGCTGATCATGTTTGCTATCATACACTGATCATGTGCCTCTGGAGGCAATAAACAAAGAGCTGAGTAGGCACGAATCAAACAGTCAGCAGGCAATAATCATGGAACTCAGGTGTGAGGAATCATGCTGCTCAGCTGGCAATAATCAAGCAGCTGAGCAGGCAGGAATTACGCAGCACAGCTGGCAATTGTCAAGCAGATGACAGGCAGGAATCGTGCAGCTCAGCTGGCAATTGTCAAGCAGATGAGCAGACAGTAATCACGCAGCTCAGCAGGCCCAGATCACGTGACTGAGCATGCACTGTTCACGTGGCTGATCATACACTGATCACGTGTCTGATCATGCACTGATCACGTGGCTGATCATGCACTGATCACGTGGCTGATCATGCACTGATCACGTGGCTGATCATGCACTGATCACGTGGCTGATCATGCACTGATCACGTGGCTGATCATGCACTGTCACGTGACTATCATGCACTGATCACGTGGCATCATGCACTGATCACGTGGCTGATCATACACTGATCACGTGACTGATCATGCACTGATCACGTGGCTGATCATGCACTGATCACGTGGCTGATCACACACCTGTCACGTGACATATCATGCATTGATCACGTGGCACTCATGCACTGATCACGTGGCTGATCATACACTGATCACGTAACTCATGCACTGATCACGTGGCTATCATGCACTGCTCACGTGGCTGATCATGCAATGATCACGTAGCAACCATATACTGGTCACGTGACTGATCATGCACTGATCACGTAAATGATCATGCACTGATCACGTGACTGATCATGTACTGATCACGTGACTGATCATGCACTGATCACGTGACTGATCATGCACTGATCACGTGGCTGATCATGCACTGATCACGTGGCTGATCACACATGTATCACGTGACTGATCATGCACTGATCACGTGGCTCATGCACTGATCACGTGGCTGTCATGCACTGATCACGTGGATATCATGCACTGATCACGTGGCTGATCACACACGTATCACATGACTGATCATGCACTGATCACGTGGCTATCATGCACTGATCACGTGGCTATCATGCACTGATCACGTGGCTGATCATGCAATGATCACGTAGCTACCATGTACTGGTCACGTGACTGATCATGCACTGATCACGTAATTGATCATGCACTGATCACGTGGCTGATCATGCACTGATCACGTGGCTGATCATGCACTGATCACGTAACTGATCATGCACTGATCACGTGACTGATCATGCACTGATCACGTGGCTATCATGCACTGATCACGTGGCTGATCATGCACTGATCACGTGCCTGATCATGCACTGATCACGTGGCTGATCATGCACTGATCACGTGACTGATCATGCACTGATCACGTGACTGATCATGCACTGATCACGTGGCTATCATGCACTGATCACGTGGCTGATCATGCATGATCACGCAGCTACCATGTACTGGTCACATGACTGATCATGCACTGATCACGTGACTGATCATGCACTGATCACGTGGCTATCATGCACTACTCACGTGGCTGATCATGCAATGATCATGTAGCTACCATGTACAGGTCACGTGAATGATCATACACTGATCAGGTGACTGATCATGCACTGATCACGTGGCTATCATGCACTGATCACGTGACTGATCATGCACTGATCACGTCTATATCATGCACTGATCACATGACTGCCCATGCACTGATCACGTGGATGATCATACACTAATCACGTGACAGATCATGCACTGATCACGTGGCTGATCATGCACTGATCACGTGACTGATCATGCACTGATCACGTGGCTATCATGCACTGATCACGTGGCTATCATGCACTGATCACGTGGCTGATCATACACTGATCACGTGTCTGACCATGCACTGATCACGTGGCTGATCATACACTGCTCACGTAACTGATCATGCACTGATCACGTGGCTATCATGCACTGATCACGTGGCTGAACATGCACTGTTCACGTGGCTGATCACACACCTGTCACGTGACATATCATGCACTGATCACGTGGCACTCATGCACTGATCACGTGGCTGATCATACTCTGCTCACGTAACTCATGCACACATCACGTGGCTATCATGCACTGCTCACGTGGCTCGTCATGGAATGATCACGTAGCAACCATATACTGGTCACGTGACTGATCATGCAAGATCACGTAAATGATCATGCACTGTTCACGTGACTGATCATGCACTGATCACGTGACTGATCATGCACTGATCACGTGGCTATCATGCACTGCTCACGTGGCTGATCATGCAACGATCACGTAGCAACCATGTACTGGTCACGTGACTGATCATGCACTGATCACGTAATTGATCATGCACTGATCACGTGGCTCATCATGCACTGATCACGTGGCTGATCACACATGTATCACGTGACTGATCATGCACTGATCACGTGGCTCTCATGCACTGATCACGTGGCTGTCATGCACTGATCACGTGGATATCATGCACTGATCACGTGGCTGATCACACACGTATCACATGACTGATCATGCACTGATCACGTGGCTATCATGCACTGATCACGTGGCTATCATGCACTGATCACGTGGCTGATCATGCAATGATCACGTAGCTACCATGTACTGGTCACGTGACTGATCATGCACTGATCACGTAATTGATCATGCACTGATCACGTGGCTGATCATGCACTGATCACGTGGCTGATCATACACTGATCACGTAACTGATCATGCACTGATCACGTGACTGATCATGCACTGATCACGTGGCTATCATGCACTGATCACTTGGCTGACATACACTGATCACGTGCCTGGTCATGCACTGATCACGTGGCTGATCATGCACTGATCACGTGACTGATCATGCACTGATCACGTGTCTGATCATGCACTGATCACGTGGCTATCATGCACTGCTCACGTGGCTGATCATGCCATGATCACGCAGCTACCATGTACTGGTCACATGACTGATCATGCACTGATCACGTGACTGATCATGCAGTGATCACGTGGCTATCATGCACTACTCACGTGGCTGATCATGCAATGATCATGTAGCTACCATGTACAGGTCACGTGAATGATCATACACCCATCAGGTGACTGATCATGCACTGATCACGTGGCTATCATGCACTGATCACGAGACTGATCATGCACTGATCACGTCTATATCATGCACTGATCACATGACTGCCCATGCACTGATCACGTGGATGATCATACACTAATCTTGTGACAGATCATGCACTGATCACGTGGCTGATCATGCACTGATACCGTGACTGAGCATGGACTGATCACATGACTATCATGTAGTGATCACGTGACTTAATGGCGCTGATCATGTGACTGATCATGCGCTGATCATGTTTGCTATCATACACTGATCATGTGCCTCTGGAGGCAATAAACAAAGAGCTGAGTAGGCACGAATCAAACAGTCAGCAGGCAATAATCATGGAACTCAGCTGTGAGGAATCATGCTGCTCAGCTGGCAATAATCAAGCAGCTGAGCAGGCAGGAATTACGCAGCACAGCTGGCAATTGTCAAGCAGATGACAGGCAGGAATCGTGCAGCTCAGCTGGCAATTGTCAAGCAGATGAGCAGACAGTAATCACGCAGCTCAGCAGGCCCAGATCACGTGACTGAGCATGCACTGTTCACGTGGCTGATCATACACTGATCACGTGATGATCATGCACTGATCACTTGGATATCATGCACTGATCACGTGGCTGATCATACACTGTTCACGTGTCTGACCATGCACTGATCACGTGGCTGATCATACACTGCTCACGTAACTGATCATGCACTGATCACGTGGCTATCATGCACTGATCACGTGGCTGAACATGCACTGTTCACGTGGCTGATCACACACCTGTCACGTGACATATCATGCACTGATCACGTGGCACTCATGCACTGATCACGTGGCTGATCATACTCTGCTCACGTAACTCATGCACACATCACGTGGCTATCATGCACTGCTCACGTGGCTCGTCATGGAATGATCACGTAGCAACCATATACTGGTCACGTGACTGATCATGCAAAGATCACGTAAATGATCATGCACTGTTCACGTGACTGATCATGTACTGATCACGTGACTGATCATGCACTGATCACGTGGCTATCATGCTCTGCTCACGTGGCTGATCATGCAACGATCACGTAGCAACCATGTACTGGTCACGTGACTGATCATGCACTGATCACGTAATTGATCCTGCACTGATCACGTGGCTCATCATGCACTGATCACGTGGCTGATCACACATGTATCACGTGACTGATCATGCACTGATCCCGTGGCTCTCATGCACTGATCACGTGGCTGTCATGCACTGATCACGTGGATATCATGCACTGATCACGTGGCTGATCACACACGTATCACATGACTGATCATGCACTGATCACGTGGCTATCATGCACTGATCACGTGGCTATCATGCACTGATCACGTGGCTGATCAGCAATGATCACGTAGCTACCATGTACTGGTCACGTGACTGATCATGCACTGATCACGTAATTGATCATGCACTGATCACGTGGCTGATCATGCACTGATCACGTGGCTGATCATACACTGATCACATAACTGATCATGCACTGATCACGTGACTGATCATGCACTGATCACGTGGCTATCATGCACTGATCACTTGGCTGACATACACTGATCACGTGCCTGATCATGCACTGATCACGTGGCTGATCATGCACTGATCACGTGACTGATCATGCACTGATCACGTGTGATCATGCACTGATCACGTGGCTATCATGCACTGCTCACGTGGCTGATCATGCCATGATCACGCAGCTACCATGTACTGGTCACATGACTGATCATGCACTGATCACGTGACTGATCATGCACTGATCACGTGGCTATCATGAACTACTCACGTGGCTGATCATGCAATGATCATGTAGCTACCATGTACAGGTCACGTGAATGATCATACACCCATCAGGTGACTGATCATGCACTGATCACGTGGCTATCATGCACTGATCACGTGACTGATCATGCACTGATCACGTCTATATCATGCACTGATCACATGACTGCCCATGCACTGATCACGTGGATGATCATACACTAATCTTGTGACAGATCATGCACTGATCACGTGGCTGATCATGCACTGATCACGTGACTGATCATGCACTGATCACGTGGCTATCATGCACTGATCACGTGGCTATCATGCACTGATCACGTGGCTGATCATGCACTGATCACGTGTCTGATCATGCACTGATCACGTGGCTGATCATACACTGATCACGTAACTGATCATGCACTGATCACGTGGCTATCATGCACTGATCACGTGGCTGAACATGCACTGATCACGTGGCTGATCACACACCTGTCACGTGACATATCATGCACTGATCACGTGGCACTCATGCACTGATCACGTGGCTGATCATACACTGATCACGTAACTCATGCACACATCACGTGGCTATCATGCACTGCTCACGTGGCTGTCATGCAATGATCACGTAGCTACCATATACTGGTCACGTGACTGATCATGCACTGATCACGTAAATGATCATGCACTGTTCACGTGACTGATCATGCACTGATCACGTGACTGATCATGCACTGATCACGTGGCTATCATGCACTGATCACGTGGCTGATCATGCACTGATCACGTAGCAACCATGTACTGGTCACGTGACTGATCATGCACTGATCACGTAATTGATCATGCACTGATCACGTGGCTGATCATGCACTGATCACGTGGCTGATCACACATGTATCACGTGACTGATCATGCACTGATCACGTGGCTATCATGCACTGATCACGTGGCTGTCATGCACTGATCACGTGGATATCATGCACTGATCACGTGGCTGATCACACACGTATCACGTGACTGATCATGCACTGATCACGTGGCTATCATGCACTGATCACGTGGCTATCATGCACTGATCACGTGGCTGATCATGCAATGATCACGTAGCTACCATGTACTGGTCACGTGACTGATCATGCACTGATCACGTAATTGATCATGCACTGATCACGTGGCTGATCATGCACTGATCACGTGGCTGATCACACATGATCACGTGACTGATCATGCACTGATCACGTGGCTCTCATGCACTGATCACGTGGCTGTCATGCACTGATCACGTGGATATCATGCACTGATCACGTGGCTGATCACACACGATCACATGACTGATCATGCACTGATCACGTGGCTATCATGCACTGATCACGTGGCTATCATGCACTGATCACGTGGCTGATCAGCAATGATCACGTAGCTACCATGTACTGGTCACGTGACTGATCATGCACTGATCACGTAATTGATCATGCACTGATCATGTGGCTGATCATGCACTGATCACGTGGCTGATCATACACTGATCACGTAACTGATCATGCACTGATCACGTGACTGATCATGCACTGATCACGTGGCTATCATGCACTGATCACTTGGCTGACATACACTGATCACGTGCCTGGTCATGCACTGATCACGTGGCTGATCATGCACTGATCACGTGACTGATCATGCACTGATCACGTGACTGATCATGCACTGATCACGTGGCTATCATGCACTGCTCACGTGGCTGATCATGCCATGATCACGCAGCTACCATGTACTGGTCACATGACTGATCATGCACTGATCACGTGACTGATCATGCACTGATCACGTGGCTATCATGCACTACTCACGTGGCTGATCATGCAATGATCATGTAGCTACCATGTACAGGTCACGTGAATGATCATACACCCATCAGGTGACTGATCATGCACTGATCACGTGGCTATCATGCACTGATCACGAGACTGATCATGCACTGATCACGTCTATATCATGCACTGATCACATGACTGCCCATGCACTGATCACGTGGATGATCATACACTAATCTTGTGACAGATCATGCACTGATCACGTGGCTGATCATGCACTGATACCGTGACTGAGCATGGACTGATCACATGACTATCATGTAGTGATCACGTGACTTAATGGCGCTGATCATGTGACTGATCATGCGCTGATCATGTTTGCTATCATACACTGATCATGTGCCTCTGGAGGCAATAAACAAAGAGCTGAGTAGGCACGAATCAAACAGTCAGCAGGCAATAATCATGGAACTCAGCTGTGAGGAATCATGCTGCTCAGCTGGCAATAATCAAGCAGCTGAGCAGGCAGGAATTACGCAGCACAGCTGGCAATTGTCAAGCAGATGACAGGCAGGAATCGTGCAGCTCAGCTGGCAATTGTCAAGCAGATGAGCAGACAGTAATCACGCAGCTCAGCAGGCCCAGATCACGTGACTGAGCATGCACTGTTCACGTGGCTGATCATACACTGATCACGTGACTGATCATGCACTGATCACGTGGCTGATCATGCACTGATCACGTGACTGATCATGCACTGATCACGTGGCTGATCATGCACTGATCACGTGGCTGATCATACACTGTCACGTGACTATCATGCACTGATCACGTGGCATCATGCACTGATCACGTGGCTGATCATGCACTGATCACGTGACTGATCATGCACTGATCACGTGGCTGATCATGCACTGATCACGTGGCTGATCATGCACTGTCACGTGACTATCATGCACTGATCACGTGGCACTCATGCACTGATCACGTGGCTGATCATGCACTGATCACGTAACTGATCATGCACTGATCACGTGGCTATCATGCACTGATCACGTGGCTGATCATGCACTGATCACGTGGCTGATCACACACTGTCACGTGACTGATCATGCACTGATCACGTGGCATCATGCACTGATCACGTGGCTGATCATACTGATCACGTAACTCATGCACTGATCACGTGGCTATCATGCACTGATCACGTGGCTGATCATGCACTGATCACGTAGCAACCATATACTGGTCACGTGACTGATCATGCACTGATCACGTAACTGATCATGCACTGATCACGTGACTGATCATGCACTGATCACGTGACTGATCATGCACTGATCACGTGGCTATCATGCACTGATCACGTGGCTGATCATGCACTGATCACGTAGCAACCATGTACTGGTCACGTGACTGATCATGCACTGATCACGTAATTGATCATGCACTGATCACGTGGCTGATCATGCACTGATCACGTGGCTGATCACACATGATCACGTGACTGATCATGCACTGATCACGTGGCTATCATGCACTGATCACGTGGCTGATCATGCACTGATCACGTGGATATCATGCACTGATCACGTGGCTGATCATGCACGATCACGTGACTGATCATGCACTGATCACGTGGCTATCATGCACTGATCACGTGGCTATCATGCACTGATCACGTGGCTGATCATGCAATGATCACGTAGCTACCATGTACTGGTCACGTGACTGATCATGCACTGATCACGTAATTGATCATGCACTGATCACGTGGCTGATCATGCACTGATCACGTGGCTGATCACACATGATCACGTGACTGATCATGCACTGATCACGTGGCTATCATGCACTGATCACGTGGCTGTCATGCACTGATCACGTGGATATCATGCACTGATCACGTGGCTGATCACACACGATCACATGACTGATCATGCACTGATCACGTGGCTATCATGCACTGATCACGTGGCTATCATGCACTGATCACGTGGCTGATCAGCAATGATCACGTAGCTACCATGTACTGGTCACGTGACTGATCATGCACTGATCACGTAATTGATCATGCACTGATCATGTGGCTGATCATGCACTGATCACGTGGCTGATCATACACTGATCACGTAACTGATCATGCACTGATCACGTGACTGATCATGCACTGATCACGTGGCTATCATGCACTGATCACGTGGCTGACATACACTGATCACGTGCCTGATCATGCACTGATCACGTGGCTGATCATGCACTGATCACGTGACTGATCATGCACTGATCACGTGACTGATCATGCACTGATCACGTGGCTATCATGCACTGCTCACGTGGCTGATCATGCCATGATCACGCAGCTACCATGTACTGGTCACATGACTGATCATGCACTGATCACGTGACTGATCATGCAGTGATCACGTGGCTATCATGCACTACTCACGTGGCTGATCATGCAATGATCATGTAGCTACCATGTACAGGTCACGTGAATGATCATACACCCATCAGGTGACTGATCATGCACTGATCACGTGGCTATCATGCACTGATCACGAGACTGATCATGCACTGATCACGTCTATATCATGCACTGATCACATGACTGCCCATGCACTGATCACGTGGATGATCATACACTAATCTTGTGACAGATCATGCACTGATCACGTGGCTGATCATGCACTGATACCGTGACTGAGCATGGACTGATCACATGACTATCATGTAGTGATCACGTGACTTAATGGCGCTGATCATGTGACTGATCATGCGCTGATCATGTTTGCTATCATACACTGATCATGTGCCTCTGGAGGCAATAAACAAAGAGCTGAGTAGGCACGAATCAAACAGTCAGCAGGCAATAATCATGGAACTCAGCTGTGAGGAATCATGCTGCTCAGCTGGCAATAATCAAGCAGCTGAGCAGGCAGGAATTACGCAGCACAGCTGGCAATTGTCAAGCAGATGACAGGCAGGAATCGTGCAGCTCAGCTGGCAATTGTCAAGCAGATGAGCAGACAGTAATCACGCAGCTCAGCAGGCCCAGATCACGTGACTGAGCATGCACTGTTCACGTGGCTGATCATACACTGATCACGTGTCTGATCATGCACTGATCACGTGGCTGATCATGCACTGATCACGTGACTGATCATGCACTGATCACGTGGCTGATCATGCACTGATCACGTGGCTGATCATACACTGTCACGTGACTATCATGCACTGATCACGTGGCATCATGCACTGATCACGTGGCTGATCATGCACTGATCACGTGACTGATCATGCACTGATCACGTGGCTGATCATGCACTGATCACGTGGCTGATCATGCACTGATCACGTGACTATCATGCACTGATCACGTGGCACTCATGCACTGATCACGTGGCTGATCATACACTGATCACGTAACTGATCATGCACTGATCACGTGGCTATCATGCACTGATCACGTGGCTGATCATGCACTGATCACGTGGCTGATCACACACTGTCACGTGACATATCATGCACTGATCACGTGGCACTCATGCACTGATCACGTGGCTGATCATACTCTGCTCACGTAACTCATGCACACATCACGTGGCTATCATGCACTGCTCACGTGGCTGTCATGGAATGATCACGTAGCAACCATATACTGGTCACGTGACTGATCATGCACTGATCACGTAAATGATCATGCACTGTTCACGTGACTGATCATGCACTGATCACGTGACTGATCATGCACTGATCACGTGGCTATCATGCACTGCTCACGTGGCTGATCATGCAACGATCACGTAGCAACCATGTACTGGTCACGTGACTGATCATGCACTGATCACGTAATTGATCATGCACTGATCACGTGGCTCATCATGCACTGATCACGTGGCTGATCACACATGTATCACGTGACTGATCATGCACTGATCACGTGGCTCTCATGCACTGATCACGTGGCTGTCATGCACTGATCACGTGGATATCATGCACTGATCACGTGGCTGATCACACACGTATCACATGACTGATCATGCACTGATCACGTGGCTATCATGCACTGATCACGTGGCTATCATGCACTGATCACGTGGCTGATCAGCAATGATCACGTAGCTACCATGTACTGGTCACGTGACTGATCATGCACTGATCACGTAATTGATCATGCACTGATCATGTGGCTGATCATGCACTGATCACGTGGCTGATCATACACTGATCACATAACTGATCATGCACTGATCACGTGACTGATCATGCACTGATCACGTGGCTATCATGCACTGATCACTTGGCTGGACATACACTGATCACGTGCCTGGTCATGCACTGATCACGTGGCTGATCATGCACTGATCACGTGACTGATCATGCACTGATCACGTGACTGATCATGCACTGATCACGTGGCTATCATGCACTGCTCACGTGGCTGATCATGCCATGATCACGCAGCTACCATGTACTGGTCACATGACTGATCATGCACTGATCACGTGACTGATCATGCAGTGATCACGTGGCTATCATGCACTACTCACGTGGCTGATCATGCAATGATCATGTAGCTACCATGTACAGGTCACGTGAATGATCATACACCCATCAGGTGACTGATCATGCACTGATCACGTGGCTATCATGCACTGATCACGAGACTGATCATGCACTGTTCACGTCTATATCATGCACTGATCACATGACTGCCCATGCACTGATCACGTGGATGATCATACACTAATCTTGTGACAGATCATGCACTGATCACGTGGCTGATCATGCACTGATACCGTGACTGAGCATGGACTGATCACATGACTATCATGTAGTGATCACGTGACTTAATGGCGCTGATCATGTGACTGATCATGCGCTGATCATGTTTGCTATCATACACTGATCATGTGCCTCTGGAGGCAATAAACAAAGAGCTGAGTAGGCACGAATCAAACAGTCAGCAGGCAATAATCATGGAACTCAGCTGTGAGGAATCATGCTGCTCAGCTGGCAATAATCAAGCAGCTGAGCAGGCAGGAATTACGCAGCACAGCTGGCAATTGTCAAGCAGATGACAGGCAGGAATCGTGCAGCTCAGCTGGCAATTGTCAAGCAGATGAGCAGACAGTAATCACGCAGCTCAGCAGGCCCAGATCACGTGACTGAGCATGCACTGTTCACGTGGCTGATCATACACTGATCACGTGTCTGATCATGCACTGATCACGTGGCTGATCATGCACTGATCACGTGACTGATCATGCACTGATCACGTGGCTGATCATGCACTGATCACGTGGCTGATCATACACTGTCACGTGACTATCATGCACTGATCACGTGGCACTCATGCACTGATCACGTGGCTGATCATGCACTGATCACGTGACTGATCATGCACTGATCACGTGGCTGATCATGCACTGATCACGTGGCTGATCATGCACTGATCACGTGACTATCATGCACTGATCACGTGGCATCATGCACTGATCACGTGGCTGATCATGCACTGATCACGTGACTGATCATGCACTGATCACGTGGCTATCATGCACTGATCACGTGGCTGATCATGCACTGATCACGTGGCTGATCATGCACTGATCACGTGACTGATCATGCACTGATCACGTGGCATCATGCACTGATCACGTGGCTGATCATGCACTGATCACGTGGCTGATCACACATGATCACGTGACTGATCATGCACTGATCACGTGGCTGATCATGCACTGATCACGTGGCTGATCATGCACTGATCACGTGGCTATCATGCACTGATCACGTGGCTGATCATGCACTGATCACGCAGCTATCATGCACTGGTCACGTGACTGATCATGCACTGATCACGTGGCTGATCATGCACTGATCACGTGGCTATCATGCACTACTCACGTGGCTGATCATGCAATGATCATGTAGCTACCATGTACAGGTCACATGAATGATCATACACCCATCAGGTGACTGATCATGCACTGATCACGTGGCTATCATGCACTGATCACGTGACTGATCATGCACTGATCACGTCTATATCATGCACTGATCACATGACTGCTCATGCACTGATCACGTGGATGATCATACACTAATCTTGTGACAGATCATGCACTGATCACGTGGCTGATCATGCACTGATACCGTGACTGAGCATGGACTGATCACATGACTATCATGTAGTGATCACGTGACTTAATGGCGCTGATCATGTGACTGATCATGCGCTGATCATGTTTGCTATCATACACTGATCATGTGCCTCTGGAGGCAATAAACAAAGAGCTGAGTAGGCACGAATCAAACAGTCAGCAGGCAATAATCATGGAACTCAGGTGTGAGGAATCATGCTTCTCAGCTGGCAATAATCAAGCAGCTGAGCAGGCAGGAATTACGCAGCACAGCTGGCAATTGTCAAGCAGATGACAGGCAGGAATCGTGCAGCTCAGCTGGCAATTGTCAAGCAGATGAGCAGACAGTAATCACGCAGCTCAGCAGGCCCTGATCACGTGACTGAGCATGCACTGTTCACGTGGCTGATCATACACTGATCACGTGTCTGATCATGCACTGATCACGTGGCTGATCATACACTGCTCACGTAACTGATCATGCACTGATCACGTGGCTATCATGCACTGATCACGTGGCTGAACATGCACTGTTCACGTGGCTGATCACACACCTGTCACGTGACATATCATGCACTGATCACGTGGCACTCATGCACTGATCACGTGGCTGATCATACTCTGCTCACGTAACTCATGCACACATCACGTGGCTATCATGCACTGCTCACGTGGCTGTCATGGAATGATCACGTAGCAACCATATACTGGTCACGTGACTGATCATGCACTGATCACGTAAATGATCATGCACTGTTCACGTGACTGATCATGTACTGATCACGTGACTGATCATGCACTGATCACGTGGCTATCATGCACTGCTCACGTGGCTGATCATGCAACGATCACGTAGCAACCATGTACTGGTCACGTGACTGATCATGCACTGATCACGTAATTGATCATGCACTGATCACGTGGCTGATCACACATGATCACGTGACTGATCATGCACTGATCACGTGGCTCTCATGCACTGATCACGTGGCTGTCATGCACTGATCACGTGGATATCATGCACTGATCACGTGGCTGATCACACACGTATCACATGACTGATCATGCACTGATCACGTGGCTATCATGCACTGATCACGTGGCTATCATGCACTGATCACGTGGCTGATCATGCAATGATCACGTAGCTACCATGTACTGGTCACGTGACTGATCATGCACTGATCACGTAATTGATCATGCACTGATCACGTGGCTGATCATGCACTGATCACGTGGCTGATCATGCACTGATCACGTAACTGATCATGCACTGATCACGTGACTGATCATGCACTGATCACGTGGCTATCATGCACTGATCACGTGGCTGGACATGCACTGATCACGTGGCTGATCATGCACTGATCACGTGGCTGATCATGCACTGATCACGTGGCTGATCATGCACTGATCACGTGACTGATCATGCACTGATCACGTGACTGATCATGCACTGATCACGTGACTGATCATGCACTGATCACGTGGCTATCATGCACTGATCACGTGGCTGATCATGCATGATCACGCAGCTACCATGTACTGGTCACGTGACTGATCATGCACTGATCACGTAATTGATCATGCACTGATCACGTGGCTGATCATGCACTGATCACGTGGCTGATCACACATGATCACGTGACTGATCATGCACTGATCACGTGGCTATCATGCACTGATCACGTGGCTGATCATGCACTGATCACGTGGATATCATGCACTGATCACGTGGCTGATCATGCACTGATCACGTGACTGATCATGCACTGATCACGTGGCTATCATGCACTGATCACGTGGCTATCATGCACTGATCACGTGGCTGATCATGCACTGATCACGTAGCTACCATGCACTGATCACGTGACTGATCATGCACTGATCACGTGGCTGATCATGCACTGATCACGTGGCTGATCATGCACTGATCACGTGGCTGATCACACATGATCACGTGACTGATCATGCACTGATCACGTGGCTATCATGCACTGATCACGAGACTGATCATGCACTGATCACGTCTATATCATGCACTGATCACATGACTGCCATGCACTGATCACGTGGATGATCATACACTAATCATGTGACAGATCATGCACTGATCACGTGGCTGATCATGCACTGATACCGTGACTGAGCATGGACTGATCACAAGACTATCATGTAGTGATCACGTGACTTAATGGCGCTGATCATGTGACTGATCATGCGCTGATCATGTTTGCTATCATACACTGATCATGTGCCTCTGGAGGCAATAAACAAAGAGCTGAGTAGGCACGAATCAAACAGTCAGCAGGCAATAATCATGGAACTCAGGTGTGAGGAATCATGCTGCTCAGCTGGCAATAATCAAGCAGCTGAGCAGGCAGGAATTACGCAGCACAGCTGGCAATTGTCAAGCAGATGACAGGCAGGAATCGTGCAGCTCAGCTGGCAATTGTCAAGCAGATGAGCAGACAGTAATCACGCAGCTCAGCAGGCCCAGATCACGTGACTGAGCATGCACTGTTCACGTGGCTGATCATACACTGATCACGTGATGATCATGCACTGATCACGTGGCTATCATGCACTGATCACGTGGCTGATCATGCACTGTTCACGTGGCTGACCATGCACTGATCACGTGGCTGATCATACACTGCTCACGTAACTGATCATGCACTGATCACGTGGCTGATCATGCACTGATCACGTGGCTGATCATGCACTGATCACGTGGCTATCATGCACTGATCACGTGGCTGATCATGCACTGATCACGTGACTGATCATGCACTGATCACGTGACTGATCATGCACTGATCACGTAACTGATCATGCACTGATCACGTGGCTGATCATGCACTGATCACGTGACTGATCATGCACTGATCACGTGGCTGATCATGCACTGATCACGTAGCTACCATGCACTGATCACGTGACTGATCATGCACTGATCACGTAATTGATCATGCACTGATCACGTGACTGATCATGCACTGATCACGTAACTGATCATGCACTGATCACGTGACTGATCATGCACTGATCACGTGGCTATCATGCACTGATCACGTGGCTGGACATGCACTGATCACGTGCCTGTCATGCACTGATCACGTGGCTGATCATGCACTGATCACGTGACTGATCATGCACTGATCACGTGACTGATCATGCACTGATCACGTGGCTATCATGCACTGATCACGTGGCTGATCATGCACTGTCACGTGACTGATCATGCACTGATCACGTGACTGATCATGCACTGATCACGTGGCTATCATGAACTTCTCACGTGGCTGATCATGCAATGATCATGTAGCTACCATGTACGGTCACGTGAATGATCATACACCCATCAGGTGACTGATCATGCACTGATCACGTGGCTGATCATGCACTGATCACCTGACTGATCATGCACTGATCACGTGACTATCATGCACTGATCACATGGCTATCATGAACTGATCACGTTGCTGATCATGCACTGATCACGTGGCTGATCATGCACTGATACCGTGACTGAGCATGGACTGATCACATGACTATCATGTAGTGATCACGTGACTTAATGGCGCTGATCATGTGACTGATCATGCGCTGATCATGTTTGCTATCATACACTGATCATGTGCCTCTGGAGGCAATAAACAAAGAGCTGAGTAGGCACGAATCAAACAGTCAGCAGGCAATAATCATGGAACTCAGCTGTGAGGAATCATGCTGCTCAGCTGGCAATAATCAAGCAGCTGAGCAGGCAGGAATTACGCAGCACAGCTGGCAATTGTCAAGCAGATGACAGGCAGGAATCGTGCAGCTCAGCTGGCAATTGTCAAGCAGATGAGCAGACAGTAATCACGCAGCTCAGCAGGCCCAGATCACGTGACTGAGCATGCACTGTTCACGTGGCTGATCATACACTGATCACGTGATGATCATGCACTGATCACGTGACTATCATGCACTGATCACGTGGCTGATCATACACTGTTCACGTGTCTGACCATGCACTGATCACGTGGCTGATCATACACTGCTCACGTAACTGATCATGCACTGATCACGTGGCTATCATGCACTGATCACGTGGCTGATCATGCACTGATCACGTGGCTGATCACACACTGATCACGTGACTGATCATGCACTGATCACGTGGCTGATCATGCACTGATCACGTGGCTGATCATGCACTGATCACGTGAATGATCATGCACTGATCACGTGGCTATCATGCACTGATCACGTGGCTGATCATGCACTGATCACGTAGCTACCATGTACTGGTCACGTGACTGATCATGCACTGATCACGTAACTGATCATGCACTGATCACGTGGCTGATCATGCACTGATCACGTGACTGATCATGCACTGATCACGTGGCTATCATGCACTGATCACGTGGCTGATCATGCACTGATCACGTAGCAACCATGTACTGGTCACGTGACTGATCATGCACTGATCACGTAATTGATCATGCACTGATCACGTGGCTGATCATGCACTGATCACGTGACTGATCATGCACTGATCACGTGACTGATCATGCACTGATCACGTGGCTATCATGCACTGATCACGTGGCTGATCATGCACTGATCACGTGCCTGATCATGCACTGATCACATGACTGATCATGCACTGATCACGTGACTGATCATGCACTGATCACGTGGCTATCATGCACTGATCACGTGGCTGATCATGCAATGATCACGTAGCTACCATGTACTGGTCACGTGACTGATCATGCACTGATCACGTGACTGATCATGCACTGATCACGTGGCTATCATGCACTGATCACGTGGCTGATCATGCACTGATCACGTGCCTGATCATGCACTGATCACGTGACTGATCATGCACTGATCACGTGGCATCATGCACTGATCACGTGGCTGATCATGCACTGATCACGTGGCTGATCATGCACTGATCACGTGGCTATCATGCACTGATCACGTGGCTGATCATGCACTGATACCGTGACTGAGCATGGACTGATCACATGACTATCATGTAGTGATCACGTGACTTAATGGCGCTGATCATGTGACTGATCATGCGCTGATCATGTTTGCTATCATACACTGATCATGTGCCTCTGGAGGCAATAAACAAAGAGCTGAGTAGGCACGAATCAAACAGTCAGCAGGCAATAATCATGGAACTCAGGTGTGAGGAATCATGCTGCTCAGCTGGCAATAATCAAGCAGCTGAGCAGGCAGGAATTACGCAGCACAGCTGGCAATTGTCAAGCAGATGACAGGCAGGAATCGTGCAGCTCAGCTGGCAATTGTCAAGCAGATGAGCAGACAGTAATCACGCAGCTCAGCAGGCCCAGATCACGTGACTGAGCATGCACTGTTCACGTGGCTGATCATACACTGATCACGTGATGATCATGCACTGATCACTTGGATATCATGCACTGATCACGTGGCTGATCATACACTGTTCACGTGTCTGACCATGCACTGATCACGTGGCTGATCATACACTGCTCACGTAACTGATCATGCACTGATCACGTGGCTATCATGCACTGATCACGTGGCTGAACATGCACTGTTCACGTGGCTGATCACACACCTGTCACGTGACATATCATGCACTGATCACGTGGCTATCATGCACTGATCACGTGGCTGATCATACTCTGCTCACGTAACTCATGCACACATCACGTGGCTATCATGCACTGCTCACGTGGCTCGTCATGGAATGATCACGTAGCAACCATATACTGGTCACGTGACTGATCATGCAAAGATCACGTAAATGATCATGCACTGTTCACGTGACTGATCATGTACTGATCACGTGACTGATCATGCACTGAAGACGTGGCTATCATGCTCTGCTCACGTGGCTGATCATGCAACGATCACGTAGCAACCATGTACTGGTCACGTGACTGATCATGCACTGATCACGTAACTGATCCTGCACTGATCACGTGGCTCATCATGCACTGATCACGTGGCTGATCACACATGTATCACGTGACTGATCATGCACTGATCACGTGGCTCTCATGCACTGATCACGTGGCTGTCATGCACTGATCACGTGGATATCATGCACTGATCACGTGGCTGATCACACACGTATCACATGACTGATCATGCACTGATCACGTGGCTATCATGCACTGATCACGTGGCTATCATGCACTGATCACGTGGCTGATCAGGCAATGATCACGTAGCTACCATGTACTGGTCACGTGACTGATCATGCACTGATCACGTAATTGATCATGCACTGATCATGTGGCTGATCATGCACTGATCACGTGGCTGATCATACACTGATCACATAACTGATCATGCACTGATCACGTGACTGATCATGCACTGATCACGTGGCTATCATGCACTGATCACTTGGCTGGACATACACTGTTCACGTGCCTGGTCATGCACTGATCACGTGGCTGATCATGCACTGATCACGTGACTGATCATGCACTGATCTCGTGTCTGATCATGCACTGATCACGTGGCTATCATGCACTGCTCACGTGGCTGATCATGCCATGATCTCGCAGCTACCATGTACTGGTCACATGACTGATCATGCACTGATCACGTGACTGATCATGCAGTGATCACGTGGCTATCATGAACTACTCACGTGGCTGATCATGCAATGATCATGTAGCTACCATGTACAGGTCACGTGAATGATCATACACCCATCAGGTGACTGATCATGCACTGATCACGTGGCTATCATGCACTGATCACGAGACTGATCAAGCACTGTTCACGTCTATATCATGCACTGATCACATGACTACCCGTGCACTGATCACGTGGATGATCATACACTAATCTTGTGACAGATCATGCACTGATCACGTGGCTGATCATGCACTGATACCGTGACTGAGCATGGACTGATCACAAGACTATCATGTAGTGATCACGTGACTTAATGGCGCTGATCATGTGACTGATCATGCGCTGATCATGTTTGCTATCATACACTGATCATGTGCCTCTGGAGGCAATAAACAAAGAGCTGAGTAGGCACGAATCAAACAGTCAGCAGGCAATAATCATGGAACTCAGGTGTGAGGAATCATGCTGCTCAGCTGGCAATAATCAAGCAGCTGAGCAGGCAGGAATTACGCAGCACAGCTGGCAATTGTCAAGCAGATGACAGGCAGGAATCGTGCAGCTCAGCTGGCAATTGTCAAGCAGATGAGCAGACAGTAATCACGCAGCTCAGCAGGCCCAGATCACGTGACTGAGCATGCACTGTTCACGTGGCTGATCATACACTGATCACGTGACTGATCATGCACTGATCACGTGGCTATCATGCACTGATCACGTGGCTGATCATGCACTGATCACGTGACTGATCATGCACTGATCACGTGGCTATCATGCACTGATCACGTGGCTGATCACACACTGATCACGTGACTGATCATGCACTGATCACGTGGCTGATCATGCACTGATCACGTGACTGATCATGCACTGATCACGTGACTATCATGCACTGATCACGTGGCTGATCATGCACTGATCACGTGGCTGATCACACACTGTCACGTGACTATCATGCACTGATCACGTGGCACTCATGCACTGATCACGTGGCTGATCATACACTGATCACGTAACTGATCATGCACTGATCACGTGGCTATCATGCACTGATCACGTGGCTGATCATGCACTGATCACGTGGCTGATCACACACTGTCACGTGACATATCATGCACTGATCACGTGGCACTCATGCACTGATCACGTGGCTGATCATACACTGATCACGTAACTCATGCACACATCACGTGGCTATCATGCACTGCTCACGTGGCTGTCATGGAATGATCACGTAGCAACCATATACTGGTCACGTGACTGATCATGCACTGATCACGTAAATGATCATGCACTGTTCACGTGACTGATCATGCACTGATCACGTGACTGATCATGCACTGATCACGTAGCTATCATGCACTGATCACGTGGCTGATCATGCACGATCACGTAGCAACCATGTACTGATCACGTGACTGATCATGCACTGATCACGTAATTGATCATGCACTGATCACGTGGCTGATCACACATGATCACGTGACTGATCATGCACTGATCACGTGGCTCTCATGCACTGATCACGTGGCTGTCATGCACTGATCACGTGGATATCATGCACTGATCACGTGGCTGATCACACACGTATCACATGACTGATCATGCACTGATCACGTGGCTATCATGCACTGATCACGTGGCTATCATGCACTGATCACGTGGCTGATCATGCAATGATCACGTAGCTACCATGTACTGGTCACGTGACTGATCATGCACTGATCACGTAATTGATCATGCACTGATCACGTGGCTGATCATGCACTGATCACGTGGCTGATCATGCACTGATCACATAACTGATCATGCACTGATCACGTGACTGATCATGCACTGATCACGTGGCTATCATGCACTGATCACTTGGCTGACATACACTGATCACGTGCCTGGTCATGCACTGATCACGTGGCTGATCATGCACTGATCACGTGACTGATCATGCACTGATCACGTGTCTGATCATGCACTGATCACGTGGCTATCATGCACTGCTCACGTGGCTGATCATGCCATGATCACGCAGCTACCATGTACTGGTCACATGACTGATCATGCACTGATCACGTGACTGATCATGCAGTGATCACGTGGCTATCATGAACTTCTCACGTGGCTGATCATGCAATGATCATGTAGCTACCATGTACAGGTCACGTGAATGATCATACACACATCAGGTGACTGATCATGCACTGATCACGTGGCTATCATGCACTGATCACGTCTATATCATGCACTGATCACATGACTGCCCATGCACTGATCACGTGGATGATCATACACTAATCTTGTGACAGATCATGCACTGATCACGTGGCTGATCATGCACTAATACCGTGACTGAGCATGGACTGATCACATGACTATCATGTAGTGATCACGTGACTTAATGGCGCTGATCATGTGACTGATCATGCGCTGATCATGTTTGCTATCATACACTGATCATGTGCCTCTGGAGGCAATAAACAAAGAGCTGAGTAGGCACGAATCAAACAGTCAGCAGGCAATAATCATGGAACTCAGCTGTGAGGAATCATGCTGCTCAGCTGGCAATAATCAAGCAGCTGAGCAGGCAGGAATTACGCAGCACAGCTGGCAATTGTCAAGCAGATGACAGGCAGGAATCGTGCAGCTCAGCTGGCAATTGTCAAGCAGATGAGCAGACAGTAATCACGCAGCTCAGCAGGCCCAGATCACGTGACTGAGCATGCACTGTTCACGTGGCTGATCATACACTGATCACGTGATGATCATGCACTGATCACTTGGATATCATGCACTGATCACGTGGCTGATCATACACTGTTCACGTGTCTGACCATGCACTGATCACGTGGCTGATCATACACTGCTCACGTAACTGATCATGCACTGATCACGTGGCTATCATGCACTGATCACGTGGCTGAACATGCACTGTTCACGTGGCTGATCACACACCTGTCACGTGACATATCATGCACTGATCACGTGGCACTCATGCACTGATCACGTGGCTGATCATACTCTGCTCACGTAACTCATGCACACATCACGTGGCTATCATGCACTGCTCACGTGGCTCGTCATGGAATGATCACGTAGCAACCATATACTGGTCACGTGACTGATCATGCAAAGATCACGTAAATGATCATGCACTGTTCACGTGACTGATCATGTACTGATCACGTGACTGATCATGCACTGATCACGTGGCTATCATGCTCTGCTCACGTGGCTGATCATGCAACGATCACGTAGCAACCATGTACTGGTCACGTGACTGATCATGCACTGATCACGTAATTGATCCTGCACTGATCACGTGGCTGATCACACATGATCACGTGACTGATCATGCACTGATCACGTGGCTCTCATGCACTGATCACGTGGCTGTCATGCACTGATCACGTAGATATCATGCACTGATCACGTGGCTGATCACACACGTATCACATGACTGATCATGCACTGATCACGTGGCTATCATGCACTGATCACGTGGCTATCATGCACTGATCACGTGGCTGATCATGCAATGATCACGTAGCTACCATGTACTGGTCACGTGACTGATCATGCACTGATCACGTAATTGATCATGCACTGATCATGTGGCTGATCATGCACTGATCACGTGGCTGATCATACACTGATCACATAACTGATCATGCACTGATCACGTGACTGATCATGCACTGATCACGTGGCTATCATGCACTGATCACTTGGCTGACATACACTGATCACGTGCCTGATCATGCACTGATCACGTGGCTGATCATGCACTGATCACGTGACTGATCATGCACTGATCACGTGTCTGATCATGCACTGATCACGTGGCTATCATGCACTGCTCACGTGGCTGATCATGCCATGATCACGCAGCTACCATGTACTGGTCACATGACTGATCATGCACTGATCACGTGACTGATCATGCAGTGATCACGTGGCTATCATGCACTACTCACGTGGCTGATCATGCAATGATCATGTAGCTACCATGTACAGGTCACGTGAATGATCATACACCCATCAGGTGACTGATCATGCACTGATCACGTGGCTATCATGCACTGATCACGAGACTGATCAAGCACTGTTCACGTCTATATCATGCACTGATCACATGACTGCCCGTGCACTGATCACGTGGATGATCATACACTAATCTTGTGACAGATCATGCACTGATCACGTGGCTGATCATGCACTGATACCGTGACTGAGCATGGACTGATCACATGACTATCATGTAGTGATCACGTGACTTAATGGCGCTGATCATGTGACTGATCATGCGCTGATCATGTTTGCTATCATACACTGATCATGTGCCTCTGGAGGCAATAAACAAAGAGCTGAGTAGGCACGAATCAAACAGTCAGCAGGCAATAATCATGGAACTCAGGTGTGAGGAATCATGCTGCTCAGCTGGCAATAATCAAGCAGCTGAGCAGGCAGGAATTACGCAGCACAGCTGGCAATTGTCAAGCAGATGACAGGCAGGAATCGTGCAGCTCAGCTGGCAATTGTCAAGCAGATGAGCAGACAGTAATCACGCAGCTCAGCAGGCCCAGATCACGTGACTGAGCATGCACTGTTCACGTGGCTGATCATACACTGATCACGTGACTGATCATGCACTGATCACGTGGCTGATCATGCACTGATCACGTAACTGATCATGCACTGATCACGTGGCTATCATGCACTGATCACGTGGCTGCCCGTGCACTGATCACGTGGCTGATCATACACTGTCACGTGACTATCATGCACTGATCACGTGGCACTCATGCACTGATCACGTGGCTGATCACACACTGATCACGTGACTGATCATGCACTGATCACGTGGCTGATCATGCACTGATCACGTGGCTGATCATACACTGTCACGTGACTATCATGCACTGATCACGTGTCACTCATGCACTGATCACGTGGCTGATCATACACTGATCACGTAACTGATCATGCACTGATCACGTGGCTATCATGCACTGATCACGTGGCTGATCATGCACTGATCACGTGGCTGATCACACACTGTCACGTGACTATCATGCACTGATCACGTGGCACTCATGCACTGATCACGTGGCTGATCATACACTGATCACGTAACTCATGCACTCATCACGTGGCTATCATGCACTGCTCACGTGGCTGTCATGGAATGATCACGTAGCAACCATATACTGGTCACGTGACTGATCATGCACTGATCACGTAAATGATCATGCACTGATCACGTGACTGATCATGCACTGATCACGTGACTGATCATGCACTGATCACGTAACTGATCATGCACTGATCACGTGGCTGATCATGCACTGATCACGTGGCTGATCACACATATATCACGTGACTGATCATGCACTGATCCCGTGGCTGCTCATGCACTGATCACGTGGCTGATCATGCACTGATCACGTGGCTATCATGCACTGATCACGTGGCTGATCACACATCACGTGACTGATCATGCACTGATCACGTGGCTATCATGCACTGATCACGTGGCTATCATGCACTGATCACGTGGCTGATCATGCACTGATCACGTAGCTATCATGCACTGATCACGTGACTGATCATGCACTGATCACGTAACTGATCATGCACTGATCACGTGGCTGATCATGCACTGATCACGTGGCTGATCATGCACTGATCACGTGACTGATCATGCACTGATCACGTGACTGATCATGCACTGATCACGTGGCTGATCATGCACTGATCACGTGGCTGATCACACTGATCACGTGGCTGATCATGCACTGATCACGTAACTGATCATGCACTGATCACGTGACTGATCATGCACTGATCACGTGGCTATCATGCACTGATCACGTGGCTGACATACACTGATCACGTGCCTGATCATGCACTGATCACGTGGCTGATCATGCACTGATCACGTGACTGATCATGCACTGATCACGTGTCTGATCATGCACTGATCACGTGGCTATCATGCACTGCTCACGTGGCTGATCATGCCATGGTCACGCAGCTACCATGTACTGGTCACATGACTGATCATGCACTGATCACGTGACTGATCATGCACTGATCACGTGGCTATCATGCACTACTCACGTGGCTGATCATGCAATGATCATGTAGCTACCATGTACAGGTCACGTGAATGATCATACACACATCAGGTGACTGATCATGCACTGATCACGTGGCTATCATGCACTGATCACGAGACTGATCATGCACTGATCACGTCTATATCATGCACTGATCACATGACTACCCGTGCACTGATCACGTGGATGATCATACACTAATCTTGTGACAGATCATGCACTGATCACGTGGCTGATCATGCACTGATACCGTGACTGAGCATGGACTGATCACATGACTATCATGTAGTGATCACGTGACTTAATGGCGCTGATCATGTGACTGATCATGCGCTGATCATGTTTGCTATCATACACTGATCATGTGCCTCTGGAGGCAATAAACAAAGAGCTGAGTAGGTACGAATCAAACAGTCAGCAGGCAATAATCATGGAACTCAGGTGTGAGGAATCATGCTGCTCAGCTGGCAATAATCAAGCAGCTGAGCAGGCAGGAATTACGCAGCACAGCTGGCAATTGTCAAGCAGATGACAGGCAGGAATCGTGCAGCTCAGCTGGCAATTGTCAAGCAGATGAGCAGACAGTAATCACGCAGCTCAGCAGGCCCAGATCACGTGACTGAGCATGCACTGTTCACGTGGCTGATCATACACTGATCACGTGTCTGATCATGCACTGATCACGTGGCTGATCATGCACTGATCACGTAACTGATCATGCACTGATCACGTGGCTATCATGCACTGATCACGTGGCTGATCATGCACTGATCACGTGGCTGATCATGCACTGTCACGTGACTATCATGCACTGATCACGTGGCACTCATGCACTGATCACGTGGCTGATCATACACTGCTCACGTGACTGATCATGCACTGATCACGTGGCTGATCATGCACTGATCACGTGGCTGATCACACACTGATCACGTGACTATCATGCACTGATCACGTGGCACTCATGCACTGATCACGTGGCTGATCATGCACTGATCACGTGACTGATCATGCACTGATCACGTGGCTATCATGCACTGATCACGTGGCTGATCATGCACTGATCACGTGGCTGATCACACACTGATCACGTGACTATCATGCACTGATCACGTGGGACTCATGCACTGATCACGTGGCTGATCATGCACTGATCACGTGGCTCATGCACTGATCACGTGGCTATCATGCACTGATCACGTGGCTGATCATGCACTGATCACGTAGCTACCATGCACTGATCACGTGACTGATCATGCACTGATCACGTAACTGATCATGCACTGATCACGTGACTGATCATGCACTGATCACGTGACTGATCATGCACTGATCACGTAACTGATCATGCACTGATCACGTGGCTGATCATGCACTGATCACGTGGCTGATCACACACTATCACGTGACTGATCATGCACTGATCACGTGGCTATCATGCACTGATCACGTGGCTGATCATGCACTGATCACGTGGCTATCATGCACTGATCACGTGGCTGATCATGCACTATCACGTGACTGATCATGCACTGATCACGTGGCTATCATGCACTGATCACGTGGCTATCATGCACTGATCACGTGGCTGATCATGCAATGATCACGTAGCTACCATGTACTGGTCACGTGACTGATCATGCACTGATCACGCAATTGATCATGCACTGATCACGTGGCTGATCATGCACTGATCACGTGGCTGATCATGCACTGATCACGTAACTGATCATGCACTGATCACGTGACTGATCATGCACTGATCACGTGGCTATCATGCACTGATCACGTGGCTGGACATGCACTGATCACGTGCCTGATCATGCACTGATCACGTGGCTGATCATGCACTGATCACGTGACTGATCATGCACTGATCTCGTGTCTAATCATGCACTGATCACATGGCTATCATGCACTGCTCACGTGGCTGATCATGCCATGATCACGCACCTACCATGTACTGGTCACATGACTGATCATGCACTGATCACGTGACTGATCATGCAGTGATCACGTGGCTATCATGAACTACTCACGTGGCTGATCATGCAATGATCATGTAGCTACCATGTACAGGTCACGTGAATGATCATACACTCATCAGGTGACTGATCATGCACTGATCACGTGGCTATCATGCACTGATCACGAGACTGATCATGCACTGTTCACGTCTATATCATGCACTGATCACATGACTGCCCATGCACTGATCACGTGGATGATCATACACTAATCTTGTGACAGATCATGCACTGATCACGTGGCTGATCACACACGTATCACATGACTGATCATGCACTGATCACGTGGCTATCATGCACTGATCACGTGCTATCATGCATTGATCACGTGGCTGATCATACACTGTTCACGTGTCTGACCATGCACTGATCACGTGGCTGATCATACACTGCTCACATAACTGATCATGCACTGATCACGTGGCTATCATGCACTGATCACGTGGCTGAACATGCACTGTTCACGTGGCTGATCACACACCTGTCACGTGACATATCATGCACTGATCACGTGGCACTCATGCACTGATCACGTGGCTGATCATACTCTGCTCACGTAACTCATGCATACATCACGTGGCTATCATGCACTGCTCACGTGGCTGTCATGGAATGATCACGTAGCAACCATATACTGGTAACGTGACTGATCATGCCAAGATCACGTAAATGATCATGCACTGTTCACGTGACTGATCATGTACTGATCACGTGACTGATCATGCACTGACCATGTGGCTATCATGCTCTGCTCACGTGGCTGATCATGCAACGATCACGTAGCAACCATGTACTGGTGACGTGACTGATCATGCACTGATCATGCAATTGATCCTGCACTGATCACGTGGCTTATCATGCACTGATCACGTGGCTGATCACACATGTATCACGTGACTGATCATGCACTGATCCCGTGGCTCTCATACACTGATCACGTGGCTGTCATGCACTGATCACGTGGATATCATGCATTGATCACGTGGTTGATCACACACGTATCACATGACTGATCATGCACTGATCACGTGGCTATCATGCACTGATCACCTGGCTATCATGCACTGATCACGTGGCTGATCATGCAATGATCACGTAGCTACCATGTACTGGTCACGTGACTGATCATGCACTGATCACGTAATTGATCATGCACTGATCACGTGGCTGATCATACACTGATCACATAACTGATCATGCACTGATCACGTGACTGATCATGCACTGATCACGTGGCTATCATGCACTGATCACTTGGCTGGACATACACTGATCACGTGCCTGGTCATGCACTGATCACGTGGCTGATCATGCACTGATCACGTGACTGATCATGCACTGATCTCGTGTCTGATCATGCACTGATCACGTGGCTATCATGCACTGCTCACGTGGCTGATCATGCCATGATCACGCAGCTACCATGTACTGGTCACATGACTGATCATGCACTGATCACGTGACTGATCATGCAGTGATCACGTGGCTATCATGAACTACTCACGTGGCTGAACATGCAATGATCATGTAGCTACCATGTACAGGTCACGTGAATGATCATACACCCATCAGGTGACTGATCATGCACTGATCACGTGGCTATCATGCACTGATCACGAGACTGATCATGCACTGTTCACGTCTATATCATGCACTGATCACATGACTGCCCGTGCACTGATCACGTGGATGATCATACACTAATCTTGTGACAGATCATGCACTGATCACGTGGCTGATCATGCACTGATACCGTGACTGAGCATGGACTGATCACGTGACTATCATGTAGTGATCACGTGACTTAATGGCGCTGATCATGTGACTGATCATGCGCTGATCATGTTTGCTATCATACACTGATCATGTGCCTCTGGAGGCAATAAACAAAGAGCTGAGTAGGCACGAATCAAACAGTCAGCAGGCAATAATCATGGAACTCAGCTGTGAGGAATCATGCTGCTCAGCTGGCAATAATCAAGCAGCTGAGCAGGCAGGAATTACGCAGCACAGCTGGCAATTGTCAAGCAGATGACAGGCAGGAATCGTGCAGCTCAGCTGGCAATTGTCAAGCAGATGAGCAGACAGTAATCACGCAGCTCAGCAGGCCCAGATCACGTGACTGAGCATGCACTGTTCACGTGGCTGATCATACACTGTTCACGTGCTGACCATGCACTGATCACGTGGCTATCATGCACTGATCACGTGGCTGATCATGCACTGTTCACGTGTCTGACCATGCACTGATCACGTGGCTGATCATACACTGCTCACGTAACTGATCATGCACTGATCACGTGGCTATCATGCACTGATCACGTGGCTGAACATGCACTGTTCACGTGGCTGATCACACACCTGTCACGTGACATATCATGCACTGATCTCGTGGCACTCATGCACTGATCACGTGGCTGATCATACTCTGCTCACGTAACTCATGCACACATCACGTGGCTATCATGCACTGCTCACATGGCTCGTCATGGAATGATCACGTAGCAACCATATACTGGTAACGTGACTGATCATGCAAAGATTACGTAAATGATCATGCACTGTTCACGTGACTGATCATGTACTGATCACGTGACTGATCATGCACTGACCACGTGGCTATCATGCTCTGCTCACGTGGCTGATCATGCAACGATCACGTAGCAACCATGTACTGGTCACGTGACTGATCATGCACTGATCACGTAATTGATCCTGCACTGATCACGTGGCTCATCATGCACTGATCACGTGGCTGATCACACATGTATCACGTGACTGATCATGCACTGATCACGTGGCTCTCATGCACTGATCACGTGGCTGTCATGCACTGATCACGTGGATATCATGCACTGATCACGTGGCTGATCACACACGTATCACATGACTGATCATGCACTGATCACGTGGCTATCATGCACTGATCACGTGGCTGATCAGGCAATGATCACGTAGCTACCATGTACTGGTCACGTGACTGATCATGCACTGATCACGTAATTGATCATGCACTGATCATGTGGCTGATCATGCACTGATCACGTGGCTATCATGCACTGATCACGTGGCTGACATACACTGATCACGTGCCTGATCATGCACTGATCACGTGGCTGATCATGCACTGATCACTTGACTGATCATGCACTGATCACGTGCCTGATCATGCACTGATCACGTGGCTATCATGCACTGCTCACGTGGCTGATCATGCCATGATCACGCAGCTACCATGTACTGGTCACATGACTGATCATGCACTGATCACGTGACTGATCATGCAGTGATTACGTGGCTATCATGAACTACTCACTTGGCTGATCATGCAATGATCATGTAGCTACCATGTACAGGTCACGTGAATGATCATACACCCATCAGGTGACTGATCATGCACTGATCACGTGGCTATCATGCACTGATCACGAGACTGATCATGCACTGTTCACGCCTATATCATGCACTGATCACATGACTGCCCGTGCACTGATCACGTGGATGATCATACACTAATCTTGTGACAGATCATGCACTGATCACGTGGCTGATCATGCACTGATACCGTGACTGAGCATGGACTGATCACATGACTATCATGTAGTGATCACGTGACTTAATGGCGCTGATCATGTGACTGATCATGCGCTGATCATGTTTGCTATCATACACTGATCATGTGCCTCTGGAGGCAATAAACAAAGAGCTGAGTAGGCACGAATCAAACAGTCAGCAGGCAATAATCATGGAACTCAGCTGTGAGGAATCATGCTGCTCAGCTGGCAATAATCAAGCAGCTGAGCAGGCAGGAATTACGCAGCACAGCTGGCAATTGTCAAGCAGATGACAGGCAGGAATCGTGCAGCTCAGCTGGCAATTGTCAAGCAGATGAGCAGACAGTGATCACGCAGCTCAGCAGGCCCAGATCACGTGACTGAGCATGCACTGTTCACGTGGCTGATCATACACTGATCACGTGTCTGATCATGCACTGATCACGTGGCTGATCATGCACTGATCACGTAACTGATCATGCACTGATCACGTGGCTATCATGCACTGATCACGTGGCTGATCATACACTGTCACGTGACTATCATGCACTGATCACGTGGCACTCATGCACTGATCACGTGGCTGATCATACACTGCTCACGTAACTGATCATGCACTGATCACGTGGCTATCATGCACTGATCACGTGGCTGAACATGCACTGTTCACGTGGCTGATCACACACCTGTCACGTGACATATCATGCACTGATCACGTGGCACTCATGCACTGATCACGTGGCTGATCATACTCTGCTCACGTAACTCATGCACACATCACGTGGCTATCATGCACCGCTCACGTGGCTCGTCATGGAATGATCACGTAGCAACCATATACTGGTAACGTGACTGATCATGCAAAGATCACGTAAATGATCATGCACTGTTCACGTGACTGATCATGTACTGATCACGTGACTGATCATGCACTGACCACGTGGCTATCATGCTCTGTTCACGTGGCTGATCAGGCAACGATCACGTAGCAACCATGTACTGGTCACGTGACTGATCATGCACTGATCACGTAATTGATCTGCACTGATCACGTGGCTGATCATGCACTGATCACGTGGCTGATCACACATGTATCACGTGACTGATCATGCACTGATCCCGAGGCTCTCATGCACTGATCACGTGGCTGTCATGCACTGATCACGTGGATATCATGCACTGATCACGTGGCTGATCACGCACGTATCACATGACTGATCATGCACTGATCACGTGGCTATCATGCACTGATCACGTGGCTGATCATGCAATGATCACGTAGCTACCATGTACTGTCACGTGACTGATCATGCACTGATCACGTAACTGATCATGCACTGATCACGTGGCTGATCATGCACTGATCACGTGGCTATCATGCACTGATCACGTGGCTGACATACACTGATCACGTGCCTGATCATGCACTGATCACGTGGCTGATCATGCACTGATCACGTGACTGATCATGCACTGATCACGTGACTGATCATGCACTGATCACGTGGCTATCATGCACTGCTCACGTGGCTGATCATGCCATGATCACGCAGCTACCATGTACTGGTCACATGACTGATCATGCACTGATCACGTGACTGATCATGCAGTGATCACGTGGCTATCATGAACTACTCACGTGGCTGATCATGCAATGATCATGTAGCTACCATGTACAGGTCACGTGAATGATCATACACCCATCAGGTGACTGATCATGCACTGATCACGTGGCTATCATGCACTGATCACGAGACTGATCATGCACTGTTCACGTCTATATCATGCACTGATCACATGACTGCCCATGCACTGATCACGTGGATGATCATACACTAATCTTGTGACAGATCATGCACTGATCACGTGGCTGATCATGCACTGATACCGTGACTGAGCATGGACTGATCACATGACTATCATGTAGTGATCACGTGACTTAATGGCGCTGATCATGTGACTGATCATGCGCTGATCATGTTTGCTATCATACACTGATCATGTGCCTCTGGAGGCAATAAACAAAGAGCTGAGTAGGCACGAATCAAACAGTCAGCAGGCAATAATCATGGAACTCAGGTGTGAGGAATCATGCTGCTCAGCTGGCAATAATCAAGCAGCTGAGCAGGCAGGAATTACGCAGCACAGCTGGCAATTGTCAAGCAGATGACAGGCAGGAATCGTGCAGCTCAGCTGGCAATTGTCAAGCAGATGAGCAGACAGTAATCACGCAGCTCAGCAGGCCCAGATCACGTGACTGAGCATGCACTGTTCACGTGGCTGATCATACACTGTTCACGTGCTGACCATGCACTGATCACTTGGATATCATGCACTGATCACGTAACTGATCATGCACTGTTCACGTGGCTATCATGCACTGATCACGTGGCTGATCACACACTGATCACGTGACTGATCATGCACTGATCACGTGACTGATCATGCACTGATCACGTGGCTGATCATGCACTATCACGTGACTGATCATGCACTGATCACGTGGCTATCATGCACTGATCACGTGGCTATCATGCACTGATCACGTGGCTGATCATGCACTGATCACGTGGCTGATCATGCACTGATCACGTGGCTGATCATGCACTGATCACGTAACTGATCATGCACTGATCACGTGGCTATCATGCACTGATCACGTGGCTGATCATGCACTGTTCACGTGGCTGATCACACTGTCACGTGACTATCATGCACTGATCACGTGGCACTCATGCACTGATCACGTGGCTGATCATACACTGCTCACGTAACTCATGCACACATCACGTGGCTATCATGCACTGCTCACGTGGCTGTCATGGAATGATCACGTAGCAACCATATACTGGTCACGTGACTGATCATGCACTGATCACGTAAATGATCATGCACTGATCACGTGACTGATCATGCACTGATCACGTGACTGATCATGCACTGATCACGTGGCTATCATGCACTGATCACGTGGCTGATCATGCACGATCACGTAGCAACCATGTACTGGTCACGTGACTGATCATGCACTGATCACGTAATTGATCATGCACTGATCACGTGGCTCATCATGCACTGATCACGTGGCTGATCACACATGATCACGTGACTGATCATGCACTGATCACGTGGCTCTCATGCACTGATCACGTGGCTGTCATGCACTGATCACGTGGATATCATGCACTGATCACGTGGCTGATCACACACTATCACATGACTGATCATGCACTGATCACGTGGCTATCATGCACTGATCACGTGGCTGATCATGCACTGATCACGTAGCTACCATGCACTGATCACGTGACTGATCATGCACTGATCACGTGGCTGATCATGCACTGATCACGTAACTGATCATGCACTGATCACGTGACTGATCATGCACTGATCACGTGGCTATCATGCACTGATCACGTGGCTGACATACACTGATCACGTGCCTGGTCATGCACTGATCACGTGGCTGATCATGCACTGATCACGTGACTGATCATGCACTGATCACGTGCCTGATCATGCACTGATCACGTGGCTATCATGCACTGCTCACGTGGCTGATCATGCCATGATCACGCAGCTACCATGTACTGGTCACATGACTGATCATGCACTGATCACGTGACTGATCATGCAGTGATCACGTGGCTATCATGCACTACTCACGTGGCTGATCATGCAATGATCATGTAGCTACCATGTACAGGTCACGTGAATGATCATACACCCATCAGGTGACTGATCATGCACTGATCACGTGGCTATCATGCACTGATCACGAGACTGATCAAGCACTGATCACGTCTATATCATGCACTGATCACATGACTACCCGTGCACTGATCACGTGGATGATCATACACTAATCTTGTGACAGATCATGCACTGATCACGTGGCTGATCATGCACTGATACCGTGACTGAGCATGGACTGATCACATGACTATCATGTAGTGATCACGTGACTTAATGGCGCTGATCATGTGACTGATCATGCGCTGATCATGTTTGCTATCATACACTGATCATGTGCCTCTGGAGGCAATAAACAAAGAGCTGAGTAGGCACGAATCAAACAGTCAGCAGGCAATAATCATGGAACTCAGCTGTGAGGAATCATGCTGCTCAGCTGGCAATAATCAAGCAGCTGAGCAGGCAGGAATTACGCAGCACAGCTGGCAATTGTCAAGCAGATGACAGGCAGGAATCGTGCAGCTCAGCTGGCAATTGTCAAGCAGATGAGCAGACAGTAATCACGCAGCTCAGCAGGCCCAGATCACGTGACTGAGCATGCACTGTTCACGTGGCTGATCATACACTGATCACGTGTGATCATGCACTGATCACGTGGCTATCATGCACTGATCACGTGGCTGATCATGCACTGTTCACGTGGCTGATCACACACTGATCACGTGACTGATCATGCACTGATCACGTGGCACTCATGCACTGATCACGTGGCTGATCATGCACTGATCACGTAACTGATCATGCACTGATCACGTGGCTGATCATGCACTGATCACGTGGCTGATCACACACTGTCACGTGACTATCATGCACTGATCACGTGGCACTCATGCACTGATCACGTGGCTGATCATACACTGCTCACGTAACTGATCATGCACTGATCACGTGGCTATCATGCACTGATCACGTGGCTGATCATGCACTGATCACGTGGCTGATCACACACTGTCACGTGACTATCATGCACTGATCACGTGGCACTCATGCACTGATCACGTGGCTGATCATACACTGATCACGTAACTCATGCACACATCACGTGGCTATCATGCACTGCTCACGTGGCTGTCATGGAATGATCACGTAGCAACCATATACTGGTCACGTGACTGATCATGCACTGATCACGTAAATGATCATGCACTGATCACGTGACTGATCATGCACTGATCACGTGACTGATCATGCACTGATCACGTGGCTATCATGCACTGATCACGTGGCTGATCATGCACGATCACGTAGCAACCATGTACTGGTCACGTGACTGATCATGCACTGATCACGTAATTGATCATGCACTGATCACGTGGCTCATCATGCACTGATCACGTGGCTGATCACACATGTATCACGTGACTGATCATGCACTGATCACGTGGCATCATGCACTGATCACGTGGCTATCATGCACTGATCACGTGGATATCATGCACGGATCACGTGGCTGATCACACACGTATCACGTGACTGATCATGCACTGATCACGTGGCTATCATGCACTGATCACGTGGCTATCATGCACTGATCACGTGGCTGATCATGCACTGATCACGTGGCTATCATGTACTGTCACGTGACTGATCATGCACTGATCACGTGATTGATCATGCACTGATCACGTGGCTGATCATGCACTGATCACGTGGCTGACATACACTGATCACGTGCCTGGTCATGCACTGATCACGTGGCTGATCATGCACTGATCACGTGACTGATCATGCACTGATCACGTGCCTGATCATGCACTGATCACGTGGCTATCATGCACTGCTCACGTGGCTGATCATGCCATGATCACGCAGCTACCATGTACTGGTCACATGACTGATCATGCACTGATCACGTGACTGATCATGCAGTGATCACGTGGCTATCATGCACTACTCACTTGGCTGTTCATGCAATGATCATGTAGCTACCATGTACAGGTCACGTGAATGATCATACACCCATCAGGTGACTGATCATGCACTGATCACGTGGCTATCATGCACTGATCACGAGACTGATCAAGCACTGATCACGTCTATATCATGCACTGATCACATGACTACCCGTGCACTGATCACGTGGATGATCATACACTAATCTTGTGACAGATCATGCACTGATCACGTGGCTGATCATGCACTGATACCGTGACTGAGCATGGACTGATCACATGACTATCATGTAGTGATCACGTGACTTAATGGCGCTGATCATGTGACTGATCATGCGCTGATCATGTTTGCTATCATACACTGATCATGTGCCTCTGGAGGCAATAAACAAAGAGCTGAGTAGGCACGAATCAAACAGTCAGCAGGCAATAATCATGGAACTCAGCTGTGAGGAATCATGATGCTCAGCTGGCAATAATCAAGCAGCTGAGCAGGCAGGAATTACGCAGCACAGCTGGCAATTGTCAAGCAGATGACAGGCAGGAATCGTGCAGCTCAGCTGGCAATTGTCAAGCAGATGAGCAGACAGTAATCACGCAGCTCAGCAGGCCCAGATCACGTGACTGAGCATGCACTGTTCACGTGGCTGATCATACACTGATCACGTGATGATCATGCACTGATCACTTGGATATCATGCACTGATCACGTGGCTGATCACACACTGTTCACGTGTCTGACCATGCACTGATCACGTGGCTGATCATACACTGCTCACGTAACTGATCATGCACTGATCACGTGGCTATCATGCACTGATCACGTGGCTGAACATACACTGTTCACGTGGCTGATCACACACCTGTCACGTGACATATCATGCACTGATCACGTGGCACTCATGCACTGATCACGTGGCTGATCATACTCTGCTCACGTAACTCATGCACACATCACGTGGCTATCATGCACTGCTCACGTGGCTCGTCATGGAATGATCACGTAGCAACCATATACTGGTCACGTGACTGATCATGCAAAGATCACGTAAATGATCATGCACTGTTCACGTGACTGATCATGTACTGATCACGTGACTGATCATGCACTGATCACGTGGCTATCATGCTCTGCTCACGTGGCTGATCATGCAACGATCACGTAGCAACCATGTACTGGTCACGTGACTGATCATGCACTGATCACGTAATTGATCATGCACTGATCACGTGGCTGATCACACATGATCACGTGACTGATCATGCACTGATCACGTGGCTCTCATGCACTGATCACGTGGCTGTCATGCACTGATCACGTGGATATCATGCACTGATCACGTGGCTGATCATGCACGTATCACATGACTGATCATGCACTGATCACGTGGCTATCATGCACTGATCACGTGGCTATCATGCACTGATCACGTGGCTGATCATGCACTGATCACGTAGCTACCATGCACTGATCACGTGACTGATCATGCACTGATCACGTAACTGATCATGCACTGATCACGTGGCTGATCATGCACTGATCACGTGGCTATCATGCACTGATCACGTGGCTGACATACACTGATCACGTGCCTGATCATGCACTGATCACGTGGCTGATCATGCACTGATCACGTGACTGATCATGCACTGATCACGTGCCTGATCATGCACTGATCACGTGGCTATCATGCACTGCTCACGTGGCTGATCATGCCATGATCACGCAGCTACCATGTACTGGTCACATGACTGATCATGCACTGATCACGTGACTGATCATGCACTGATCACGTGGCTATCATGAACTACTCACTTGGCTGATCATGCAATGATCATGTAGCTACCATGTACAGGTCACGTGAATGATCATACACCCATCAGGTGACTGATCATGCACTGATCACGTGGCTATCATGCACTGATCACGAGACTGATCAAGCACTGTTCACGTCTATATCATGCACTGATCACATGACTACCCGTGCACTGATCACGTGGATGATCATACACTAATCTTGTGACAGATCATGCACTGATCACGTGGCTGATCATGCACTGATACCGTGACTGAGCATGGACTGATCACATGACTATCATGTAGTGATCACGTGACTTAATGGCGCTGATCATGTGACTGATCATGCGCAGATCATGTTTGCTATCATACACTGATCATGTGCCTCTGGAGGCAATAAACAAAGAGCTGAGTAGGCACGAATCAAACAGTCAGCAGGCAATAATCATGGAACTCAGCTGTGAGGAATCATGCTGCTCAGCTGGCAATAATCAAGCAGCTGAGCAGGCAGGAATTACGCAGCACAGCTGGCAATTGTCAAGCAGATGACAGGCAGGAATCGTGCAGCTCAGCTGGCAATTGTCAAGCAGATGAGCAGACAGTAATCACGCAGCTCAGCAGGCCCAGATCACGTGACTGAGCATGCACTGTTCACGTGGCTGATCATACACTGATCACGTGTCTGATCATGCACTGATCACGTGGCTGATCATGCACTGATCACGTGACTGATCATGCACTGATCACGTGGCTATCATGCACTGATCACGTGGCTGATCACACACTGTCACGTGACTATCATGCACTGATCACGTGGCACTCATGCACTGATCACGTGGCTGATCATGCACTGATCACGTAACTGATCATGCACTGATCACGTGGCTGATCATGCACTGATCACGTGGCTGATCACACACTGATCACGTGACTATCATGCACTGATCACGTGGCACTCATGCACTGATCACGTGGCTGATCATACACTGCTCACGTAACTGATCATGCACTGATCACGTGGCTATCATGCACTGATCACGTGGCTGATCATGCACTGATCACGTGGCTGATCACACACTGTCACGTGACTATCATGCACTGATCACGTGGCACTCATGCACTGATCACGTGGCTGATCATACACTGATCACGTAACTCATGCACACATCACGTGGCTATCATGCACTGCTCACGTGGCTGATCATGCAATGATCACGTAGCAACCATATACTGGTCACGTGACTGATCATGCACTGATCACGTAAATGATCATGCACTGATCACGTGACTGATCATGCACTGATCACGTGACTGATCATGCACTGATCACGTGGCTATCATGCACTGATCACGTGGCTGATCATGCACGATCACGTAGCAACCATGTACTGGTCACGTGACTGATCATGCACTGATCACGTAATTGATCATGCACTGATCACGTGGCTCATCATGCACTGATCACGTGGCTGATCACACATGTATCACGTGACTGATCATGCACTGATCACGTGGCTCTCATGCACTGATCACGTGGCTGTCATGCACTGATCACGTGGCTATCATGCACTGATCACGTGGCTGATCACACACTATCACGTGACTGATCATGCACTGATCACGTGGCTATCATGCACTGATCACGTGGCTGATCATGCACTGATCACGTAGCTACCATGCACTGTCACGTGACTGATCATGCACTGATCACGTAACTGATCATGCACTGATCACGTGGCTGATCATGCACTGATCACGTGGCTATCATGCACTGATCACGTGGCTGACATACACTGATCACGTGCCTGGTCATGCACTGATCACGTGGCTGATCATGCACTGATCACGTGACTGATCATGCACTGATCACGTGTCTGATCATGCACTGATCACGTGGCTATCATGCACTGCTCACGTGGCTGATCATGCCATGATCACGCAGCTACCATGTACTGGTCACATGACTGATCATGCACTGATCACGTGACTGATCATGCAGTGATCACGTGGCTATCATGCACTACTCACGTGGCTGATCATGCAATGATCATGTAGCTACCATGTACAGGTCACGTGAATGATCATACACCCATCAGGTGACTGATCATGCACTGATCACGTGGCTATCATGCACTGATCACGAGACTGATCATGCACTGATCACGTCTATATCATGCACTGATCACATGACTGCCCGTGCACTGATCACGTGGATGATCATACACTAATCTTGTGACAGATCATGCACTGATCACGTGGCTGATCATGCACTGATACCGTGACTGAGCATGGACTGATCACATGACTATCATGTAGTGATCACGTGACTTAATGGCGCTGATCATGTGACTGATCATGCGCTGATCATGTTTGCTATCATACACTGATCATGTGCCTCTGGAGGCAATAAACAAAGAGCTGAGTAGGCACGAATCAAACAGTCAGCAGGCAATAATCATGGAACTCAGGTGTGAGGAATCATGCTGCTCAGCTGGCAATAATCAAGCAGCTGAGCAGGCAGGAATTACGCAGCACAGCTGGCAATTGTCAAGCAGATGACAGGCAGGAATCGTGCAGCTCAGCTGGCAATTGTCAAGCAGATGAGCAGACAGTAATCACGCAGCTCAGCAGGCCCAGATCACGTGACTGAGCATGCACTGTTCACGTGGCTGATCATACACTGATCACGTGATGATCATGCACTGATCACTTGGATATCATGCACTGATCACGTGGCTGATCATGCACTGTTCACGTGTCTATCATGCACTGATCACGTGGCTGATCATGCACTGATCACGTGGCTGATCATGCACTGATCACGTGACTGATCATGCACTGATCACGTGGCTGATCACACTATCACGTGACTGATCATGCACTGATCACGTGGCTATCATGCACTGATCACGTGGCTATCATGCACTGATCACGTGGCTGATCATACACTGATCACGTGTCTGATCATGCACTGATCACGTGGCTGATCATGCACTGCTCACGTAACTGATCATGCACTGATCACGTGGCTATCATGCACTGATCACGTGGCTGATCATGCACTGATCACGTGGCTGATCACACACTGTCACGTGACTATCATGCACTGATCACGTGGCACTCATGCACTGATCACGTGGCTGATCATGCACTGCTCACGTAACTCATGCACACATCACGTGGCTATCATGCACTGATCACGTGGCTGTCATGCAATGATCACGTAGCTACCATATACTGGTCACGTGACTGATCATGCACTGATCACGTAAATGATCATGCACTGATCACGTGACTGATCATGCACTGATCACGTGACTGATCATGCACTGATCACGTGGCTATCATGCACTGATCACGTGGCTGATCATGCACGATCACGTAGCTACCATGTACTGGTCACGTGACTGATCATGCACTGATCACGTAATTGATCATGCACTGATCACGTGGCTGATCATGCACTGATCACGTGGCTGATCACACTGATCACGTGACTGATCATGCACTGATCACGTGGCTGATCATGCACTGATCACGTGGCTGATCATGCACTGATCACGTGGCTATCATGCACTGATCACGTGGCTGATCATGCACTGATCACGTGACTGATCATGCACTGATCACGTGGCTGATCATGCACTGATCACGTGTCTGATCATGCACTGATCACGTGGCTATCATGCACTGCTCACGTGGCTGATCATGCCATGATCACGCAGCTACCATGTACTGGTCACATGACTGATCATGCACTGATCACGTGACTGATCATGCAGTGATCACGTGGCTATCATGAACTACTCACGTGGCTGATCATGCAATGATCATGTAGCTACCATGTACAGGTCACGTGAATGATCATACACCCATCAGGTGACTGATCATGCACTGATCACGTGGCTATCATGCACTGATCACGAGACTGATCATGCACTGTTCACGTCTATATCATGCACTGATCACATGACTGCCCGTGCACTGATCACGTGGATGATCATACACTAATCTTGTGACAGATCATGCACTGATCACGTGGCTGATCATGCACTGATACCGTGACTGAGCATGGACTGATCACATGACTATCATGTAGTGATCACGTGACTTAATGGCGCTGATCATGTGACTGATCATGCGCTGATCATGTTTGCTATCATACACTGATCATGTGCCTCTGGAGGCAATAAACAAAGAGCTGAGTAGGCACGAATCAAACAGTCAGCAGGCAATAATCATGGAACTCAGCTGTGAGGAATCATGCTGCTCAGCTGGCAATAATCAAGCAGCTGAGCAGGCAGGAATTACGCAGCACAGCTGGCAATTGTCAAGCAGATGACAGGCAGGAATCGTGCAGCTCAGCTGGCAATTGTCAAGCAGATGAGCAGACAGTAATCACGCAGCTCAGCAGGCCCAGATCACGTGACTGAGCATGCACTGTTCACGTGGCTGATCATACACTGATCACGTGATGATCATGCACTGATCACTTGGATATCATGCACTGATCACGTGGCTGATCATACACTGTTCACGTGTCTGACCATGCACTGATCACGTGGCTGATCATACACTGCTCACGTAACTGATCATGCACTGATCACGTGGCTATCATGCACTGATCACGTGGCTGAACATGCACTGTTCACGTGGCTGATCACACACCTGTCACGTGACATATCATGCACTGATCACGTGGCACTCATGCACTGATCACGTGGCTGATCATACTCTGCTCACGTAACTCATGCACACATCACGTGGCTATCATGCACTGCTCACGTGGCTCGTCATGGAATGATCACGTAGCAACCATATACTGGTCACGTGACTGATCATGCAAAGATCACGTAAATGATCATGCACTGTTCACGTGACTGATCATGTACTGATCACGTGACTGATCATGCACTGATCACGTGGCTATCATGCTCTGCTCACGTGGCTGATCATGCAACGATCACGTAGCAACCATGTACTGGTCACGTGACTGATCATGCACTGATCACGTAATTGATCATGCACTGATCACGTGGCTGATCACACATGTATCACGTGACTGATCATGCACTGATCACGTGGCTCTCATGCACTGATCACGTGGCTGTCATGCACTGATCACGTGGATATCATGCACTGATCACGTGGCTGATCACACACGTATCACATGACTGATCATGCACTGATCACGTGGCTATCATGCACTGATCACGTGGCTATCATGCACTGATCACGTGGCTGATCATGCAATGATCACGTAGCTACCATGTACTGGTCACGTGACTGATCATGCACTGATCACGTAATTGATCATGCACTGATCACGTGGCTGATCATGCACTGATCACGTGGCTATCATGCACTGATCACGTGGCTGACATACACTGATCACGTGCCTGGTCATGCACTGATCACGTGGCTGATCATGCACTGATCACGTGACTGATCATGCACTGATCACGTGTCTGATCATGCACTGATCACGTGGCTATCATGCACTGCTCACGTGGCTGATCATGCCATGATCACGCAGCTACCATGTACTGGTCACATGACTGATCATGCACTGATCACGTGACTGATCATGCAGTGATCACGTGGCTATCATGAACTACTCACGTGGCTGATCATGCAATGATCATGTAGCTACCATGTACAGGTCACGTGAATGATCATACACCCATCAGGTGACTGATCATGCACTGATCACGTGGCTATCATGCACTGATCACGAGACTGATCATGCACTGTTCACGTCTATATCATGCACTGATCACATGACTGCCCGTGCACTGATCACGTGGATGATCATACACTAATCTTGTGACAGATCATGCACTGATCACGTGGCTGATCATGCACTGATACCGTGACTGAGCATGGACTGATCACATGACTATCATGTAGTGATCACGTGACTTAATGGCGCTGATCATGTGACTGATCATGCGCTGATCATGTTTGCTATCATACACTGATCATGTGCCTCTGGAGGCAATAAACAAAGAGCTGAGTAGGCACGAATCAAACAGTCAGCAGGCAATAATCATGGAACTCAGCTGTGAGGAATCATGCTGCTCAGCTGGCAATAATCAAGCAGCTGAGCAGGCAGGAATTACGCAGCACAGCTGGCAATTGTCAAGCAGATGACAGGCAGGAATCGTGCAGCTCAGCTGGCAATTGTCAAGCAGATGAGCAGACAGTAATCACGCAGCTCAGCAGGCCCAGATCACGTGACTGAGCATGCACTGTTCACGTGGCTGATCATACACTGATCACGTGACTGATCATGCACTGATCACGTGGCTGATCATGCACTGATCACGTGACTGATCATGCACTGATCACGTGGCTGATCATGCACTGATCACGTGGCTGATCACACTGTCACGTGACTATCATGCACTGATCACGTGGCATCATGCACTGATCACGTGGCTGATCATGCACTGATCACGTGACTGATCATGCACTGATCACGTGGCTGATCATGCACTGATCACGTGGCTGATCACACACTGTCACGTGACTATCATGCACTGATCACGTGGCACTCATGCACTGATCACGTGGCTGATCATACACTGCTCACGTAACTGATCATGCACTGATCACGTGGCTATCATGCACTGATCACGTGGCTGATCATGCACTGATCACGTGGCTGATCACACACTGTCACGTGACTATCATGCACTGATCACGTGGCACTCATGCACTGATCACGTGGCTGATCATACACTGATCACGTAACTCATGCACACATCACGTGGCTATCATGCACTGCTCACGTGGCTGTCATGCAATGATCACGTAGCAACCATATACTGGTCACGTGACTGATCATGCACTGATCACGTAAATGATCATGCACTGATCACGTGACTGATCATGCACTGATCACGTGACTGATCATGCACTGATCACGTGGCTATCATGCACTGATCACGTGGCTGATCATGCACGATCACGTAGCAACCATGTACTGGTCACGTGACTGATCATGCACTGATCACGTAATTGATCATGCACTGATCACGTGGCTCATCATGCACTGATCACGTGGCTGATCACACATGTATCACGTGACTGATCATGCACTGATCACGTGGCTCTCATGCACTGATCACGTGGCTGTCATGCACTGATCACGTGGATATCATGCACTGATCACGTGGCTGATCACACTATCACGTGACTGATCATGCACTGATCACGTGGCTATCATGCACTGATCACGTGGCTGATCATGCACTGATCACGTAGCTACCATGCACTGTCACGTGACTGATCATGCACTGATCACGTAACTGATCATGCACTGATCACGTGGCTGATCATGCACTGATCACGTGGCTATCATGCACTGATCACGTGGCTGACATACACTGATCACGTGCCTGGTCATGCACTGATCACGTGGCTGATCATGCACTGATCACGTGACTGATCATGCACTGATCACGTGTCTGATCATGCACTGATCACGTGGCTATCATGCACTGCTCACGTGGCTGATCATGCCATGATCACGCAGCTACCATGTACTGGTCACATGACTGATCATGCACTGATCACGTGACTGATCATGCAGTGATCACGTGGCTATCATGAACTACTCACGTGGCTGATCATGCAATGATCATGTAGCTACCATGTACAGGTCACGTGAATGATCATACACCCATCAGGTGACTGATCATGCACTGATCACGTGGCTATCATGCACTGATCACGAGACTGATCATGCACTGTTCACGTCTATATCATGCACTGATCACATGACTGCCCGTGCACTGATCACGTGGATGATCATACACTAATCTTGTGACAGATCATGCACTGATCACGTGGCTGATCATGCACTGATACCGTGACTGAGCATGGACTGATCACATGACTATCATGTAGTGATCACGTGACTTAATGGCGCTGATCATGTGACTGATCATGCGCTGATCATGTTTGCTATCATACACTGATCATGTGCCTCTGGAGGCAATAAACAAAGAGCTGAGTAGGCACGAATCAAACAGTCAGCAGGCAATAATCATGGAACTCAGGTGTGAGGAATCATGCTGCTCAGCTGGCAATAATCAAGCAGCTGAGCAGGCAGGAATTACGCAGCACAGCTGGCAATTGTCAAGCAGATGACAGGCAGGAATCGTGCAGCTCAGCTGGCAATTGTCAAGCAGATGAGCAGACAGTAATCACGCAGCTCAGCAGGCCCAGATCACGTGACTGAGCATGCACTGTTCACGTGGCTGATCATACACTGATCACGTGATGATCATGCACTGATCACTTGGATATCATGCACTGATCACGTGGCTGATCATGCACTGTTCACGTGTCTATCATGCACTGATCACGTGACTGATCATGCACTGATCACGTGGCTGATCATGCACTGATCACGTGACTGATCATGCACTGATCACGTGGCTGATCATGCACTGATCACGTGACTGATCATGCACTGATCACGTGGCTATCATGCACTGATCACGTGGCTATCATGCACTGATCACGTGGCTGATCATGCACTGATCACGTGACTGATCATGCACTGATCACGTGGCTGATCATGCACTGATCACGTGGCTATCATGCACTGATCACGTGGCTGATCATGCACTGATCACGTGACTGATCATGCACTGATCACGTGGCTATCATGCACTGATCACGTGGCTGATCATGCACTGATCACGTGGCTGATCACACACTGTCACGTGACATATCATGCACTGATCACGTGGCACTCATGCACTGATCACGTGGCTGATCATACACTGCTCACGTAACTCATGCACACATCACGTGGCTATCATGCACTGATCACGTGGCTGTCATGCAATGATCACGTAGCAACCATATACTGGTCACGTGACTGATCATGCACTGATCACGTAAATGATCATGCACTGATCACGTGACTGATCATGCACTGATCACGTGACTGATCATGCACTGATCACGTGGCTATCATGCACTGATCACGTGGCTGATCATGCACGATCACGTAGCAACCATGTACTGGTCACGTGACTGATCATGCACTGATCACGTAATTGATCATGCACTGATCACGTGGCTCATCATGCACTGATCACGTGGCTGATCACACATGTATCACGTGACTGATCATGCACTGATCACGTGGCTCTCATGCACTGATCACGTGGCTGTCATGCACTGATCACGTGGATATCATGCACTGATCACGTGGCTGATCACACTGATCACGTGACTGATCATGCACTGATCACGTGGCTATCATGCACTGATCACGTGGCTGATCATGCACTGATCACGTAGCTACCATGCACTGATCACGTGACTGATCATGCACTGATCACGTGGCTGATCATGCACTGATCACGTAACTGATCATGCACTGATCACGTGACTGATCATGCACTGATCACGTGGCTATCATGCACTGATCACGTGGCTGACATACACTGATCACGTGCCTGGTCATGCACTGATCACGTGGCTGATCATGCACTGATCACGTGACTGATCATGCACTGATCACGTGTCTGATCATGCACTGATCACGTGGCTATCATGCACTGCTCACGTGGCTGATCATGCCATGATCACGCAGCTACCATGTACTGGTCACATGACTGATCATGCACTGATCACGTGACTGATCATGCAGTGATCACGTGGCTATCATGCACTACTCACGTGGCTGATCATGCAATGATCATGTAGCTACCATGTACAGGTCACGTGAATGATCATACACCCATCAGGTGACTGATCATGCACTGATCACGTGGCTATCATGCACTGATCACGAGACTGATCATGCACTGTTCACGTCTATATCATGCACTGATCACATGACTGCCCGTGCACTGATCACGTGGATGATCATACACTAATCTTGTGACAGATCATGCACTGATCACGTGGCTGATCATGCACTGATACCGTGACTGAGCATGGACTGATCACATGACTATCATGTAGTGATCACGTGACTTAATGGCGCTGATCATGTGACTGATCATGCGCTGATCATGTTTGCTATCATACACTGATCATGTGCCTCTGGAGGCAATAAACAAAGAGCTGAGTAGGCACGAATCAAACAGTCAGCAGGCAATAATCATGGAACTCAGCTGTGAGGAATCATGCTGCTCAGCTGGCAATAATCAAGCAGCTGAGCAGGCAGGAATTACGCAGCACAGCTGGCAATTGTCAAGCAGATGACAGGCAGGAATCGTGCAGCTCAGCTGGCAATTGTCAAGCAGATGAGCAGACAGTAATCACGCAGCTCAGCAGGCCCAGATCACGTGACTGAGCATGCACTGTTCACGTGGCTGATCATACACTGATCACGTGATGATCATGCACTGATCACGTGGCTATCATGCACTGATCACGTGGCTGATCATGCACTGTTCACGTGGCTGATCATGCACTGATCACGTGACTATCATGCACTGATCACGTGGATCATGCACTGATCACGTGGCTGATCATGCACTGATCACGTGGCTGATCATGCACTGATCACGTGGCTGATCATGCACTGATCACGTGGCTGATCACACACTGTCACGTGACATATCATGCACTGATCACGTGGCACTCATGCACTGATCACGTGGCTGATCATACACTGCTCACGTAACTGATCATGCACTGATCACGTGGCTATCATGCACTGATCACGTGGCTGATCATGCACTGATCACGTGGCTGATCATACACTGTCACGTGACTGATCATGCACTGATCACGTGGCACTCATGCACTGATCACGTGGCTGATCATGCACTGATCACGTGACTCATGCACTGATCACGTGGCTATCATGCACTGCTCACGTGGCTGATCATGCAATGATCACGTAGCAACCATGTACTGGTCACGTGACTGATCATGCACTGATCACGTAAATGATCATGCACTGATCACGTGACTGATCATGCACTGATCACGTGACTGATCATGCACTGATCACGTGGCTATCATGCACTGATCACGTGGCTGATCATGCACTGATCACGTAGCACCATGTACTGATCACGTGACTGATCATGCACTGATCACGTAATTGATCATGCACTGATCACGTGGCTGATCACACTGATCACGTGACTGATCATGCACTGATCACGTGGCTATCATGCACTGATCACGTGGCTGATCATGCACTGATCACGTGGCTATCATGCACTGATCACGTGGCTGATCATGCAATGATCACGTAGCTACCATGCACTGATCACGTGACTGATCATGCACTGATCACGTAATTGATCATGCACTGATCATGTGGCTGATCATGCACTGATCACGTGGCTGATCATACACTGATCACGTAACTGATCATGCACTGATCACGTGACTGATCATGCACTGATCACGTGGCTATCATGCACTGATCACGTGGCTGACATGCACTGATCACGTGCCTGATCATGCACTGATCACGTGGCTGATCATGCACTGATCACGTGACTGATCATGCACTGATCACGTGTCTGATCATGCACTGATCACGTGGCTATCATGCACTGATCACGTGGCTGATCATGCATGATCACGCAGCTACCATGTACTGGTCACGTGACTGATCATGCACTGATCACGTGACTGATCATGCACTGATCACGTGGCTATCATGCACTGATCACGTGGCTGATCATGCACTGATCATGTAGCTACCATGTACTGGTCACGTGACTGATCATGCACTGATCACGTGACTGATCATGCACTGATCACGTGGCTATCATGCACTGATCACGTGGCTGATCATGCACTGATCACGTAGCTATCATGCACTGATCACGTGACTGATCATGCACTGATCACGTAATTGATCATGCACTGATCACGTGACTGATCATGCACTGATCACGTGGCTGATCATGCACTGATCACGTGACTGATCATGCACTGATCACGTGGCTATCATGCACTGATCACGTGGCTGATCATGCACTGATCACGTGGCTATCATGCACTGATCACGTGGCTGATCATGCACTGATCACGTGACTGATCATGCACTGATCACGTGACTGATCATGCACTGATCACGTGGCTATCATGCACTGATCACGTGGCTGATCATGCACTGTCACGTGACTGATCATGCACTGATCACGTGACTGATCATGCACTGATCACGTGGCTATCATGCACTACTCACGTGGCTGATCATGCAATGATCATGTAGCTACCATGTACTGGTCACGTGACTGATCATACACCCATCAGGTGACTGATCATGCACTGATCACGTGGCTGATCATGCACTGATCACGTGCCTGATCATGCACTGATCACGTGACTGATCATGCACTGATCACGTGGCTATCATGCACTGATCACGTGGCTGATCATGCACTGATCACGTGGCTGATCATGCACTGATACCGTGACTGAGCATGGACTGATCACATGACTATCATGTAGTGATCACGTGACTTAATGGCGCTGATCATGTGACTGATCATGCGCTGATCATGTTTGCTATCATACACTGATCATGTGCCTCTGGAGGCAATAAACAAAGAGCTGAGTAGGCACGAATCAAACAGTCAGCAGGCAATAATCATGGAACTCAGCTGTGAGGAATCATGCTGCTCAGCTGGCAATAATCAAGCAGCTGAGCAGGCAGGAATTACGCAGCACAGCTGGCAATTGTCAAGCAGATGACAGGCAGGAATCGTGCAGCTCAGCTGGCAATTGTCAAGCAGATGAGCAGACAGTAATCACGCAGCTCAGCAGGCCCAGATCACGTGACTGAGCATGCACTGTTCACGTGGCTGATCATACACTGATCACGTGATGATCATGCACTGATCACGTGACTGATCATGCACTGATCACGTGGCTGATCATACACTGATCACGTGACTGATCATGCACTGATCACGTGGCTATCATGCACTGATCACGTGGCTGATCATGCACTGATCACGTGGCTATCATGCACTGATCACGTGACTGATCATGCACTGATCACGTGGCTGATCATGCACTGATCACGTGGCTATCATGCACTGATCACGTGACTGATCATGCACTGATCACGTAACTGATCATGCACTGATCACGTGGCTGATCATGCACTGATCACGTGACTGATCATGCACTGATCACGTGACTATCATGCACTGATCACGTGGCTGATCATGCACTGATCACGTAGCTACCATGTACTGATCACGTGACTGATCATGCACTGATCACGTAATTGATCATGCACTGATCACGTGGCTGATCATGCACTGATCACGTGACTGATCATGCACTGATCACGTGACTGATCATGCACTGATCACGTGGCTATCATGCACTGATCACGTGGCTGATCATGCACTGATCACGTGCCTGATCATGCACTGATCACATGACTGATCATGCACTGATCACGTGACTGATCATGCACTGATCACGTGGCTATCATGCACTACTCACGTGGCTGATCATGCAATGATCACGTAGCTACCATGTACTGGTCACGTGACTGATCATGCACTGATCACGTGACTGATCATGCACTGATCACGTGGCTATCATGCACTGATCACGTGGCTGATCATGCACTGATCACGTGCCTGGTCATGCACTGATCACGTGACTGATCATGCACTGATCACGTGGCATCATGCACTGATCACGTGGCTGATCATGCACTGATCACGTGGCTGATCATGCACTGATCACGTGGCTATCATGCACTGATCACGTGGCTGATCATGCACTGATACCGTGACTGAGCATGGACTGATCACATGACTATCATGTAGTGATCACGTGACTTAATGGCGCTGATCATGTGACTGATCATGCGCTGATCATGTTTGCTATCATACACTGATCATGTGCCTCTGGAGGCAATAAACAAAGAGCTGAGTAGGCACGAATCAAACAGTCAGCAGGCAATAATCATGGAACTCAGGTGTGAGGAATCATGCTGCTCAGCTGGCAATAATCAAGCAGCTGAGCAGGCAGGAATTACGCAGCACAGCTGGCAATTGTCAAGCAGATGACAGGCAGGAATCATGCAGCTCAGCTGGCAATTGTCAAGCAGATGAGCAGACAGTAATCACGCAGCTCAGCAGGCCCTGATCACGTGACTGAGCATGCACTGTTCACGTGGCTGATCATACACTGATCACGTGATTGATCATGCACTGATCACTTGGATATCATGCACTGATCACGTGGCTGATCATACACTGTTCACGTGTCTGACCATGCACTGATCACGTGGCTGATCATACACTGCTCACGTAACTGATCATGCACTGATCACGTGGCTGATCATGCACTGATCACGTGGCTGATCATGCACTGATCACGTGGCTGATCACACATGATCACGTGACTGATCATGCACTGATCACGTGGCTCTCATGCACTGATCACGTGGCTGATCATGCACTGATCACGTGGATATCATGCACTGATCACGTGGCTGATCATGCACTATCACGTGACTGATCATGCACTGATCACGTGGCTATCATGCACTGATCACGTGGCTATCATGCACTGATCACGTGGCTGATCATGCAATGATCACGTAGCTACCATGTACTGGTCACGTGACTGATCATGCACTGATCACGTAATTGATCATGCACTGATCACGTGGCTGATCATGCACTGATCACGTGGCTGATCACACATGTATCACGTGACTGATCATGCACTGATCACGTGGCTATCATGCACTGATCACGTGACTGATCATGCACTGATCACGTCTATATCATGCACTGATCACATGACTGCCTGTGCACTGATCACGTGGATGATCATACACTAATCATGTGACAGATCATGCACTGATCACGTGGCTGATCATGCACTGATACCGTGACTGAGCATGGACTGATCACATGACTATCATGTAGTGATCACGTGACTTAATGGCGCTGATCATGTGACTGATCATGCACTGATCATGTTTGCTATCATACACTGATCATGTGCCTCTGGAGGCAATAAACAAAGAGCTGAGTAGGCACGAATCAAACAGTCAGCAGGCAATAATCATGGAACTCAGGTGTGAGGAATCATGCTGCTCAGCTGGCAATAATCAAGCAGCTGAGCAGGCAGGAATTACGCAGCACAGCTGGCAATTGTCAAGCAGATGACAGGCAGGAATCGTGCAGCTCAGCTGGCAATTGTCAAGCAGATGAGCAGACAGTAATCACGCAGCTCAGCAGGCCCAGATCACGTGACTGAGCATGCACTGTTCACGTGGCTGATCATACACTGATCACGTGATGATCATGCACTGATCACTTGGATATCATGCACTGATCACGTGGCTGATCATACACTGTTCACGTGTCTGACCATGCACTGATCACGTGGCTGATCATACACTGCTCACGTAACTGATCATGCACTGATCACGTGGCTGATCATGCACTGATCACGTGGCTGATCATGCACTGATCACGTGGCTGATCATGCACTGATCACGTGGCTGATCATGCACTGATCACGTGACTGATCATGCACTGATCACGTGACTGATCATGCACTGATCACGTAACTGATCATGCACTGATCACGTGGCTGATCATGCACTGATCACGTGACTGATCATGCACTGATCACGTGACTGATCATGCACTGATCACGTGACTGATCATGCACTGATCACGTGGCTGATCATGCACTGATCACGTGACTGATCATGCACTGATCACGTGACTGATCATGCACTGATCACGTGGCTATCATGCACTGATCACGTGGCTGATCATGCACTGATCACGTGACTGATCATGCACTGATCACGTGACTGATCATGCACTGATCACGTGGCTGATCATGCACTGATCACGTGGCTGATCATGCACTGATCACGTGGCTGATCATGCACTGATCACGTGGCTATCATGCACTGATCACGTGGCTGATCATGCACTGATACCGTGACTGAGCATGGACTGATCACATGACTATCATGTAGTGATCACGTGACTTAATGGCACTGATCATGTGACTGATCATGCGCTGATCATGTTTGCTATCATACACTGATCATGTGCCTCTGGAGGCAATAAACAAAGAGCTGAGTAGGCACGAATCAAACAGTCAGCAGGCAATAATCATGGAACACAGGTGTGAGGAATCATGCTGCTCAGCTGGCAATAATCAAGCAGCTGAGCAGGCAGGAATTACGCAGCACAGCTGGCAATTGTCAAGCAGATGACAGGCAGGAATCGTGCAGCTCAGCTGGCAATTGTCAAGCAGATGAGCAGACAGTAATCACGCAGCTCAGCAGGCCCTGATCACGTGACTGAGCATGCACTGTTCACGTGGCTGATCATACACTGATCACGTGATGATCATGCACTGATCACTTGGATATCATGCACTGATCACGTGGCTGATCATGCACTGTTCACGTCTATATCATGCACTGATCACGTGACTGATCATGCACTGATCACGTGGCTGATCATGCACTGATCACGTGACTGATCATGCACTGATCACGTGGCTGATCATGCACTATCACGTGACTGATCATGCACTGATCACGTGGCTATCATGCACTGATCACGTGGCTATCATGCACTGATCACGTGGCTGATCATACACTGATCACGTGTCTGACCATGCACTGATCACGTGGCTGATCATGCACTGCTCACGTAACTGATCATGCACTGATCACGTGGCTATCATGCACTGATCACGTGGCTGATCATGCACTGATCACGTGGCTGATCACACACTGTCACGTGACATATCATGCACTGATCACGTGGCACTCATGCACTGATCACGTGGCTGATCATACTGCTCACGTAACTCATGCACACATCACGTGGCTATCATGCACTGCTCACGTGGCTGTCATGCAATGATCACGTAGCTACCATATACTGGTCACGTGACTGATCATGCACTGATCACGTAAATGATCATGCACTGTTCACGTGACTGATCATGCACTGATCACGTGACTGATCATGCACTGATCACGTGGCTATCATGCACTGCTCACGTGGCTGATCATGCAACGATCACGTAGCAACCATGTACTGGTCACGTGACTGATCATGCACTGATCACGTAATTGATCATGCACTGATCACGTGGCTGATCATGCACTGATCACGTGGCTGATCACACATGTATCACGTGACTGATCATGCACTGATCACGTGGCTCTCATGCACTGATCACGTGGCTGTCATGCACTGATCACGTGGATATCATGCACTGATCACGTGGCTGATCACACACTATCACATGACTGATCATGCACTGATCACGTGGCTATCATGCACTGATCACGTGGCTATCATGCACTGATCACGTGGCTGATCATGCAATGATCACGTAGCTACCATGTACTGGTCACATGACTGATCATGCACTGATCACGTGACTGATCATGCACTGATCACGTGGCTATCATGCACTACTCACGTGGCTGATCATGCAATGATCATGTAGCTACCATGTACTGGTCACGTGACTGATCATACACTGATCAGGTGACTGATCATGCACTGATCACGTGGCTATCATGCACTGATCACGTGGCTGATCATGCACTGATCACGTGCCTGATCATGCACTGATCACGTGACTGATCATGCACTGATCACGTGCATCATGCACTGATCACGTGGCTGATCATGCACTGATCACGTGGCTATCATGCACTGATCACGTGGCTATCATGCACTGATCACGTGGCTGATCATGCACTGATACCGTGACTGAGCATGGACTGATCACATGACTATCATGTAGTGATCACGTGACTTAATGGCGCTGATCATGTGACTGATCATGCGCTGATCATGTTTGCTATCATACACTGATCATGTGCCTCTGGAGGCAATAAACAAAGAGCTGAGTAGGCACGAATCAAACAGTCAGCAGGCAATAATCATGGAACTCAGGTGTGAGGAATCATGCTGCTCAGCTGGCAATAATCAAGCAGCTGAGCAGGCAGGAATTACGCAGCACAGCTGGCAATTGTCAAGCAGATGACAGGCAGGAATCGTGCAGCTCAGCTGGCAATTGTCAAGCAGATGAGCAGACAGTAATCACGCAGCTCAGCAGGCCCTGATCACGTGACTGAGCATGCACTGTTCACGTGGCTGATCATACACTGATCACGTGATTGATCATGCACAGATCACTTGGATATCATGCACTGATCACGTGGCTGATCATACACTGTTCACGTGTCTGACCATGCACTGATCACGTGGCTGATCATACACTGCTCACGTAACTGATCATGCACTGATCACGTGGCTGATCATGCACTGATCACGTGGCTGATCATGCACTGATCACGTGGCTGATCATGCACTGATCACGTGGCTATCATGCACTGATCACGTGGCTGATCATGCACTGATCACGTGGCTGATCATGCACTGATCACGTAGCTACCATCACTGATCACGTGACTGATCATGCACTGATCACGTGGCTGATCATGCACTGATCACGTGGCTGATCATGCACTGATCACGTGACTGATCATGCACTGATCACGTGACTGATCATGCACTGATCACGTAATTGATCATGCACTGATCACGTGGCTGATCATGCACTGATCACGTGGCTGATCATGCACTGATCACGTGACTGATCATGCACTGATCACGTGGCTATCATGCACTGATCACGTGGCTGATCATGCACTGATCACGTAGCTACCATGTACTGGTCACGTGACTGATCATGCACTGATCACGTAATTGATCATGCACTGATCACGTGGACTGATCATGCACTGATCACGTGGCTGATCATGCACTGATCACGTGACTGATCATGCACTGATCACGTGGCTATCATGCACTGATCACGTGGCTGATCATGCACTGATCACGTGGCTATCATGCACTGATCACGTGGCTGATCATGCACTGATCACGTGACTGATCATGCACTGATCACGTGACTGATCATGCACTGATCACGTGGCTATCATGCACTGATCACGTGGCTGATCATGCACTGATCACGTGACTGATCATGCACTGATCACGTGACTGATCATGCACTGATCACGTGGCTGTCATGCACTGATCACGTGGCTGATCATGCACTGATCACGTGATATCATGCACTGATCACGTGGCTATCATGCACTGATCACGTGGCTGATCATGCACTGATACCGTGACTGAGCATGGACTGATCACATGACTATCATGTAGTGATCACGTGACTTAATGGCGCTGATCATGTGACTGATCATGCGCTGATCATGTTTGCTATCATACACTGATCATGTGCCTCTGGAGGCAATAAACAAAGAGCTGAGTAGGCACGAATCAAACAGTCAGCAGGCAATAATCATGGAACTCAGGTGTGAGGAATCATGCTGCTCAGCTGGCAATAATCAAGCAGCTGAGCAGGCAGGAATTACGCAGCACAGCTGGCAATTGTCAAGCAGATGACAGGCAGGAATCGTGCAGCTCAGCTGGCAATTGTCAAGCAGATGAGCAGACAGTAATCACGCAGCTCAGCAGGCCCAGATCACGTGACTGAGCATGCACTGTTCACGTGGCTGATCATACACTGATCACGTGATGATCATGCACTGATCACTTGGATATCATGCACTGATCACGTGGCTGATCATGCACTGTTCACGTGTATATCATGCACTGATCACGTGACTGATCATGCACTGATCACGTGGATGATCATGCACTGATCACGTGACTGATCATGCACTGATCACGTGGCTGATCATGCACTATCACGTGACTGATCATGCACTGATCACGTGGCTATCATGCACTGATCACGTGGCTATCATGCACTGATCACGTGGCTGATCATACACTGATCACGTGTCTGATCATGCACTGATCACGTGGCTGATCATGCACTGCTCACGTAACTGATCATGCACTGATCACGTGGCTATCATGCACTGATCACGTGGCTGATCATGCACTGATCACGTGGCTGATCACACACTGTCACGTGACTATCATGCACTGATCACGTGGCACTCATGCACTGATCACGTGGCTGATCATACACTGATCACGTAACTCATGCACACATCACGTGGCTATCATGCACTGATCACGTGGCTGTCATGCAATGATCACGTAGCTACCATATACTGGTCACGTGACTGATCATGCACTGATCACGTAAATGATCATGCACTGATCACGTGACTGATCATGCACTGATCACGTGACTGATCATGCACTGATCACGTGGCTATCATGCACTGATCACGTGGCTGATCATGCAACGATCACGTAGCTACCATGTACTGGTCACGTGACTGATCATGCACTGATCACGTAATTGATCATGCACTGATCACGTGGCTGATCATGCACTGATCACGTGGCTGATCACACATGATCACGTGACTGATCATGCACTGATCACGTGGCTATCATGCACTGATCACGTGGCTGTCATGCACTGATCACGTGGATATCATGCACTGATCACGTGGCTGATCATGCACTATCACGTGACTGATCATGCACTGATCACGTGGCTGATCATGCACTGATCACGTGGCTATCATGCACTGATCACGTGGCTGATCATGCAATGATCACGCAGCTACCATGTACTGGTCACATGACTGATCATGCACTGATCACGTGACTGATCATGCAGTGATCACGTGGCTATCATGCACTACTCACGTGGCTGATCATGCAATGATCATGTAGCTACCATGTACAGGTCACGTGAATGATCATACACCCATCAGGTGACTGATCATGCACTGATCACGTGGCTATCATGCACTGATCACGAGACTGATCATGCACTGATCACGTCTATATCATGCACTGATCACATGACTGCCCATGCACTGATCACGTGGATGATCATACACTAATCTTGTGACAGATCATGCACTGATCACGTGGCTGATCATGCACTGATACCGTGACTGAGCATGGACTGATCACATGACTATCATGTAGTGATCACGTGACTTAATGGCGCTGATCATGTGACTGATCATGCGCTGATCATGTTTGCTATCATACACTGATCATGTGCCTCTGGAGGCAATAAACAAAGAGCTGAGTAGGCACGAATCAAACAGTCAGCAGGCAATAATCATGGAACTCAGGTGTGAGGAATCATGCTGCTCAGCTGGCAATAATCAAGCAGCTGAGCAGGCAGGAATTACGCAGCACAGCTGGCAATTGTCAAGCAGATGACAGGCAGGAATCGTGCAGCTCAGCTGGCAATTGTCAAGCAGATGAGCAGACAGTAATCACGCAGCTCAGCAGGCCCAGATCACGTGACTGAGCATGCACTGTTCACGTGGCTGATCATACACTGATCACGTGATGATCATGCACTGATCACTTGGATATCATGCACTGATCACGTGGCTGATCATACACTGTTCACGTGTCTGACCATGCACTGATCACGTGGCTGATCATACACTGCTCACGTAACTGATCATGCACTGATCACGTGGCTATCATGCACTGATCACGTGGCTGAACATGCACTGTTCACGTGGCTGATCACACACCTGTCACGTGACATATCATGCACTGATCACGTGGCACTCATGCACTGATCACGTGGCTGATCATACTCTGCTCACGTAACTCATGCACACATCACGTGGCTATCATGCACTGCTCACGTGGCTCGTCATGGAATGATCACGTAGCAACCATATACTGGTCACGTGACTGATCATGCAAAGATCACGTAAATGATCATGCACTGTTCACGTGACTGATCATGTACTGATCACGTGACTGATCATGCACTGATCACGTGGCTATCATGCTCTGCTCACGTGGCTGATCATGCAACGATCACGTAGCAACCATGTACTGGTCACGTGACTGATCATGCACTGATCACGTAATTGATCCTGCACTGATCACGTGGCTCATCATGCACTGATCACGTGGCTGATCACACATGTATCACGTGACTGATCATGCACTGATCCCGTGGCTCTCATGCACTGATCACGTGGCTGTCATGCACTGATCACGTGGATATCATGCACTGATCACGTGGCTGATCACACACGTATCACATGACTGATCATGCACTGATCACGTGGCTATCATGCACTGATCACGTGGCTATCATGCACTGATCACGTGGCTGATCAGGCAATGATCACGTAGCTACCATGTACTGGTCACGTGACTGATCATGCACTGATCACGTAATTGATCATGCACTGATCATGTGGCTGATCATGCACTGATCACGTGGCTGATCATACACTGATCACGTAACTGATCATGCACTGATCACGTGACTGATCATGCACTGATCACGTGGCTATCATGCACTGATCACTTGGCTGACATACACTGATCACGTGCCTGGTCATGCACTGATCACGTGGCTGATCATGCACTGATCACGTGACTGATCATGCACTGATCACGTGACTGATCATGCACTGATCACGTGGCTATCATGCACTGCTCACGTGGCTGATCATGCCATGATCACGCAGCTACCATGTACTGGTCACATGACTGATCATGCACTGATCACGTGACTGATCATGCAGTGATCACGTGGCTATCATGAACTACTCACGTGGCTGATCATGCAATGATCATGTAGCTACCATGTACAGGTCACGTGAATGATCATACACCCATCAGGTGACTGATCATGCACTGATCACGTGGCTATCATGCACTGATCACGAGACTGATCATGCACTGTTCACGTCTATATCATGCACTGATCACATGACTGCCCGTGCACTGATCACGTGGATGATCATACACTAATCTTGTGACAGATCATGCACTGATCACGTGGCTGATCATGCACTGATACCGTGACTGAGCATGGACTGATCACATGACTATCATGTAGTGATCACGTGACTTAATGGCGCTGATCATGTGACTGATCATGCGCTGATCATGTTTGCTATCATACACTGATCATGTGCCTCTGGAGGCAATAAACAAAGAGCTGAGTAGGCACGAATCAAACAGTCAGCAGGCAATAATCATGGAACTCAGCTGTGAGGAATCATGCTGCTCAGCTGGCAATAATCAAGCAGCTGAGCAGGCAGGAATTACGCAGCACAGCTGGCAATTGTCAAGCAGATGACAGGCAGGAATCGTGCAGCTCAGCTGGCAATTGTCAAGCAGATGAGCAGACAGTAATCACGCAGCTCAGCAGGCCCAGATCACGTGACTGAGCATGCACTGATCACGTGGCTGATCATACACTGATCACGTGACTGATCATGCACTGATCACGTGGCTATCATGCACTGATCACGTGGCTGATCATGCACTGATCACGTGGCTGATCATGCACTGTCACGTGACTATCATGCACTGATCACGTGGCATCATGCACTGATCACGTGGCTGATCATGCACTGATCACGTGACTGATCATGCACTGATCACGTGGCTGATCATGCACTGATCACGTGGCTGATCACACTGTCACGTGACTATCATGCACTGATCACGTGGCACTCATGCACTGATCACGTGGCTGATCATACACTGATCACGTAACTGATCATGCACTGATCACGTGGCTATCATGCACTGATCACGTGGCTGATCATGCACTGATCACGTGGCTGATCACACACTGTCACGTGACTATCATGCACTGATCACGTGGCACTCATGCACTGATCACGTGGCTGATCATACACTGATCACGTAACTCATGCACACATCACGTGGCTATCATGCACTGCTCACGTGGCTGTCATGCAATGATCACGTAGCAACCATATACTGGTCACGTGACTGATCATGCACTGATCACGTAAATGATCATGCACTGTTCACGTGACTGATCATGCACTGATCACGTGACTGATCATGCACTGATCACGTGGCTATCATGCACTGCTCACGTGGCTGATCATGCACGATCACGTAGCAACCATGTACTGGTCACGTGACTGATCATGCACTGATCACGTAATTGATCATGCACTGATCACGTGGCTCATCATGCACTGATCACGTGGCTGATCACACATGTATCACGTGACTGATCATGCACTGATCACGTGGCTCTCATGCACTGATCACGTGGCTGTCATGCACTGATCACGTGGATATCATGCACTGATCACGTGGCTGATCACACACGTATCACATGACTGATCATGCACTGATCACGTGGCTATCATGCACTGATCACGTGGCTATCATGCACTGATCACGTGGCTGATCAGGCAATGATCACGTAGCTACCATGTACTGGTCACGTGACTGATCATGCACTGATCACGTAATTGATCATGCACTGATCATGTGGCTGATCATGCACTGATCACGTGGCTGATCATACACTGATCACATAACTGATCATGCACTGATCACGTGACTGATCATGCACTGATCACGTGGCTATCATGCACTGATCACTTGGCTGGACATACACTGATCACGTGCCTGGTCATGCACTGATCACGTGGCTGATCATGCACTGATCACGTGACTGATCATGCACTGATCACGTGTCTGATCATGCACTGATCACGTGGCTATCATGCACTGCTCACGTGGCTGATCATGCCATGATCACGCAGCTACCATGTACTGGTCACATGACTGATCATGCACTGATCACGTGACTGATCATGCAGTGATCACGTGGCTATCATGAACTACTCACGTGGCTGATCATGCAATGATCATGTAGCTACCATGTACAGGTCACGTGAATGATCATACACCCATCAGGTGACTGATCATGCACTGATCACGTGGCTATCATGCACTGATCACGAGACTGATCATGCACTGTTCACGTCTATATCATGCACTGATCACATGACTGCCCGTGCACTGATCACGTGGATGATCATACACTAATCTTGTGACAGATCATGCACTGATCACGTGGCTGATCATGCACTGATACCGTGACTGAGCATGGACTGATCACATGACTATCATGTAGTGATCACGTGACTTAATGGCGCTGATCATGTGACTGATCATGCGCTGATCATGTTTGCTATCATACACTGATCATGTGCCTCTGGAGGCAATAAACAAAGAGCTGAGTAGGCACGAATCAAACAGTCAGCAGGCAATAATCATGGAACTCAGGTGTGAGGAATCATGCTGCTCAGCTGGCAATAATCAAGCAGCTGAGCAGGCAGGAATTACGCAGCACAGCTGGCAATTGTCAAGCAGATGACAGGCAGGAATCGTGCAGCTCAGCTGGCAATTGTCAAGCAGATGAGCAGACAGTAATCACGCAGCTCAGCAGGCCCAGATCACGTGACTGAGCATGCACTGTTCACGTGGCTGATCATACACTGATCACGTGATGATCATGCACTGATCACTTGGATATCATGCACTGATCACGTGGCTGATCATACACTGTTCACGTGTCTGACCATGCACTGATCACGTGGCTGATCATACACTGCTCACGTAACTGATCATGCACTGATCACGTGGCTATCATGCACTGATCACGTGGCTGAACATGCACTGTTCACGTGGCTGATCACACACCTGTCACGTGACATATCATGCACTGATCACGTGGCACTCATGCACTGATCACGTGGCTGATCATACTCTGCTCACGTAACTCATGCACACATCACGTGGCTATCATGCACTGCTCACGTGGCTCGTCATGGAATGATCACGTAGCAACCATATACTGGTAACGTGACTGATCATGCAAAGATCACGTAAATGATCATGCACTGTTCACGTGACTGATCATGTACTGATCACGTGACTGATCATGCACTGATCACGTGGCTATCATGCTCTGCTCACGTGGCTGATCATGCAACGATCACGTAGCAACCATGTACTGGTCACGTGACTGATCATGCACTGATCACGTAATTGATCCTGCACTGATCACGTGGCTCATCATGCACTGATCACGTGGCTGATCACACATGTATCACGTGACTGATCATGCACTGATCACGTGGCTCTCATGCACTGATCACGTGGCTGTCATGCACTGATCACGTGGATATCATGCACTGATCACGTGGCTGATCACACACGTATCACATGACTGATCATGCACTGATCACGTGGCTATCATGCACTGATCACGTGGCTATCATGCACTGATCACGTGGCTGATCAGGCAATGATCACGTAGCTACCATGTACTGGTCACGTGACTGATCATGCACTGATCACGTAATTGATCATGCACTGATCATGTGGCTGATCATGCACTGATCACGTGGCTGATCATACACTGATCACATAACTGATCATGCACTGATCACGTGACTGATCATGCACTGATCACGTGGCTATCATGCACTGATCACTTGGCTGGACATACACTGATCACGTGCCTGGTCATGCACTGATCACGTGGCTGATCATGCACTGATCACGTGACTGATCATGCACTGATCACGTGACTGATCATGCACTGATCACGTGGCTATCATGCACTGCTCACGTGGCTGATCATGCCATGATCACGCAGCTACCATGTACTGGTCACATGACTGATCATGCACTGATCACGTGACTGATCATGCAGTGATCACGTGGCTATCATGAACTACTCACGTGGCTGATCATGCAATGATCATGTAGCTACCATGTACAGGTCACGTGAATGATCATACACCCATCAGGTGACTGATCATGCACTGATCACGTGGCTATCATGCACTGATCACGAGACTGATCATGCACTGTTCACGTCTATATCATGCACTGATCACATGACTGCCCGTGCACTGATCACGTGGATGATCATACACTAATCTTGTGACAGATCATGCACTGATCACGTGGCTGATCATGCACTGATACCGTGACTGAGCATGGACTGATCACATGACTATCATGTAGTGATCACGTGACTTAATGGCGCTGATCATGTGACTGATCATGCGCTGATCATGTTTGCTATCATACACTGATCATGTGCCTCTGGAGGCAATAAACAAAGAGCTGAGTAGGCACGAATCAAACAGTCAGCAGGCAATAATCATGGAACTCAGCTGTGAGGAATCATGCTGCTCAGCTGGCAATAATCAAGCAGCTGAGCAGGCAGGAATTACGCAGCACAGCTGGCAATTGTCAAGCAGATGACAGGCAGGAATCGTGCAGCTCAGCTGGCAATTGTCAAGCAGATGAGCAGACAGTAATCACGCAGCTCAGCAGGCCCAGATCACGTGACTGAGCATGCACTGTTCACGTGGCTGATCATACACTGATCACGTGACTGATCATGCACTGATCACGTGGCTGATCATGCACTGATCACGTGACTGATCATGCACTGATCACGTGGCTATCATGCACTGATCACGTGGCTGATCATGCACTGATCACGTGGCTGATCACACTGTCACGTGACTATCATGCACTGATCACGTGGCACTCATGCACTGATCACGTGGCTGATCATACACTGATCACGTGACTGATCATGCACTGATCACGTGGCTGATCATGCACTGATCACGTGGCTGATCATGCACTGATCACGTGACTATCATGCACTGATCACGTGGCACTCATGCACTGATCACGTGGCTGATCATACACTGATCACGTAACTGATCATGCACTGATCACGTGGCTATCATGCACTGATCACGTGGCTGATCATGCACTGATCACGTGGCTGATCACACACTGATCACGTGACTGATCATGCACTGATCACGTGGCACTCATGCACTGATCGCGTGGCTGATCATGCACTGCTCACGTAACTCATGCACACATCACGTGGCTATCATGCACTGCTCACGTGGCTGTCATGGAATGATCACGTAGCTACCATGCACTGGTCGCGTGACTGATCATGCAAAGATCACGTGACTGATCATGCACTGATCACGTGGCTATCATGCACTGATCACGTGGCTGATCATGCACTGATCACGTAGCTACCATGTACTGATCACGTGACTGATCATGCACTGATCGCGTAATTGATCATGCACTGATCACGTGGCTGATCATGCACTGATCACGTGGCTGATCACACATGATCACGTGACTGATCATGCACTGATCACGTGGCTATCATGCACTGCTCACGTGGCTGTCATGGAATGATCACGTAGCAACCATATACTGGTCACGTGACTGATCATGCACTGATCACGTAAATGATCATGCACTGATCACGTGACTGATCATGCACTGATCACGTGACTGATCATGCACTGATCACGTGGCTATCATGCACTGATCACGTGGCTGATCATGCACTGATCACGTAGCAACCATGTACTGGTCACGTGACTGATCATGCACTGATCGCGTAATTGATCATGCACTGATCACGTGGCTGATCATGCACTGATCACGTGGCTGATCACACATGTATCACGTGACTGATCATGCACTGATCACGTGGCTCTCATGCACTGATCACGTGGCTGTCATGCACTGATCACGTGGATATCATGCACTGATCACGTGGCTGATCACACACGTATCACATGACTGATCATGCACTGATCACGTGGCTATCATGCACTGATCACGTGGCTATCATGCACTGATCACGTGGCTGATCAGGCAATGATCACGTAGCTACCATGTACTGGTCACGTGACTGATCATGCACTGATCACGTAATTGATCATGCACTGATCACGTGGCTGATCATGCACTGATCACGTGGCTGATCATACACTGATCACGTAACTGATCATGCACTGATCACGTGACTGATCATGCACTGATCACGTGGCTATCATGCACTGATCACGTGGCTGACATACACTGATCACGTGCCTGATCATGCACTGATCACGTGGCTGATCATGCACTGATCACGTGACTGATCATGCACTGATCACGTGCCTGATCATGCACTGATCGCGTGGCTATCATGCACTGCTCACGTGGCTGATCATGCCATGATCACGCAGCTACCATGTACTGGTCACATGACTGATCATGCACTGATCACGTGACTGATCATGCACTGATCACGTGGCTATCATGAACTACTCACTTGGCTGATCATGCAATGATCATGTAGCTACCATGTACAGGTCACGTGAATGATCATACACCCATCAGGTGACTGATCATGCACTGATCACGTGGCTATCATGCACTGATCACGAGACTGATCAAGCACTGTTCACGTCTATATCATGCACTGATCACATGACTACCCGTGCAATGATCACGTGGATGATCATACACTAATCTTGTGACAGATCATGCACTGATCACGTGGCTGATCATGCACTGATACCTTGACTGAGCATGGACTGATCACATGACTATCATGTAGTGATCACGTGACTTAATGGCGCTGATCATGTGACTGATCATGCGCTGATCATGTTTGCTATCTTACACTGATCATGTGCCTCTGGAGGCAATAAACAAAGAGCTGAGTAGGCACGAATCAAACAGTCAGCAGGCAATAATCATGGAACTCAGCTGTGAGGAATCATGCTGCTCAGCTGGCAATAATCAAGCAGCTGAGCATGCAGGAATTACGCAGCACAGCTGGCAATTGTCAAGCAGATGACAGGCAGGAATCGTGCAGCTCAGCTGGCAATTGTCAAGCAGATGAGTAGACAGTAATCACGCAGCTCAGCAGGCCCAGATCACGTGACTGAGCATGCACTGTTCACGTGGCTGATCATACACTGATCACGTGTCTGATCATGCACTGATCACGTGGCTGATCATGCACTGATCACGTAACTGATCATGCACTGATCACGTGGCTATCATGCACTGATCACGTGGCTGATCATGCACTGATCACGTGGCTGATCATGCACTGTCACGTGACTATCATGCACTGATCACGTGGCACTCATGCACTGATCACGTGGCTGATCATACACTGCTCACGTAACTGATCATGCACTGATCACGTGGCTATCATGCACTGATCACGTGGCTGATCATGCACTGATCACGTGGCTGATCACACACTGTCACGTGACATATCATGCACTGATCACGTGGCACTCATGCACTGATCACGTGGCTGATCATACTCTGATCACGTAACTCATGCACACATCACGTGGCTATCATGCACTGCTCACGTGGCTGTCATGGAATGATCACGTAGCAACCATATACTGGTCACGTGACTGATCATGCACTGATCACGTAAATGATCATGCACTGTTCACGTGACTGATCATGTACTGATCGCGTGACTGATCATGCACTGATCACGTGGCTATCATGCACTGCTCACGTGGCTGATCATGCACGATCACGTAGCAACCATGTACTGGTCACGTGACTGATCATGCACTGATCACGTAATTGATCATGCACTGATCACGTGGCTCATCATGCACTGATCACGTGGCTGATCACACATGTATCACGTGACTGATCATGCACTGATCACGTGGCTATCATGCACTGATCACGTGGCTGATCATGCACTGATCACGTGACTGATCATGCACTGATCACGTGGCTATCATGCACTGATCACGTGGCTGATCACACATGTATCACGTGACTGATCATGCACTGATCGCGTGGCTATCATGCACTGATCACGTGGCTATCATGCACTGATCACGTGGCTGATCATGCAATGATCACGTAGCTACCATGTACTGGTCACGTGACTGATCATGCACTGATCACGTAATTGATCATGCACTGATCATGTGGCTGATCATGCACTGATCACGTGGCTGATCATGCACTGATCACATAACTGATCATGCACTGATCACGTGACTGATCATGCACTGATCACGTGGCTATCATGCACTGATCACTTGGCTGGACATACACTGATCACGTGCCTGGTCATGCACTGATCACGTGGCTGATCATGCACTGATCACGTGACTGATCATGCACTGATCACGTGTCTGATCATGCACTGATCGCGTGGCTATCATGCACTGCTCACGTGGCTGATCATGCCATGATCACGCAGCTACCATGTACTGGTCACATGACTGATCATGCACTGATCACGTGACTGATCATGCAGTGATCACGTGGCTATCATGCACTACTCACGTGGCTGATCATGCAATGATCATGTAGCTACCATGTACAGGTCACGTGAATGATCATACACCCATCAGGTGACTGATCATGCACTGATCACGTGGCTATCATGCACTGATCACGAGACTGATCATGCACTGTTCACGTCTATATCATGCACTGATCACATGACTGCCCGTGCACTGATCACGTGGATGATCATACACTAATCTTGTGACAGATCATGCACTGATCACGTGGCTGATCATGCACTGATACCGTGACTGAGCATGGACTGATCACATGACTATCATGTAGTGATCACGTGACTTAATGGCGCTGATCATGTGACTGATCATGCGCTGATCATGTTTGCTATCATACACTGATCATGTGCCTCTGGAGGCAATAAACAAAGAGCTGAGTAGGCACGAATCAAACAGTCAGCAGGCAATAATCATGGAACTCAGGTGTGAGGAATCATGCTGCTCAGCTGGCAATAATCAAGCAGCTGAGCAGGCAGGAATTACGCAGCACAGCTGGCAATTGTCAAGCAGATGACAGGCAGGAATCGTGCAGCTCAGCTGGCAATTGTCAAGCAGATGAGCAGACAGTAATCACGCAGCTCAGCAGGCCCAGATCACGTGACTGAGCATGCACTGTTCACGTTGCTGATCATACACTGATCACGTGATGATCATGCACTGGTCACTTGGATATCATGCACTGATCACGTGGCTGATCATACACTGTTCACGTGTCTGACCATGCACTGATCACGTGGCTGATCATACACTGCTCACGTAACTGATCATGCACTGATCACGTGGCTATCATGCACTGATCACGTGGCTGAACATGCACTGTTCACGTGGCTGATCACACACCTGTCACGTGACATATCATGCACTGATCACGTGGCACTCATGCACTGATCACGTGGCTGATCATACTCTGCTCACGTAACTCATGCACACATTACGTGGCTATCATGCAGTGCTCACGTGGCTCGTCATGGAATGATCACGTAGCAACCATATACTGGTCACGTGACTGATCATGCAAAGATCACCTAAATGATCATGCACTGTTCACGTGACTGATCATGTACTGATCACGTGACTGATCATGCACTGATCACGTGGCTATCATGCTCTGCTCACGTGGCTGATCATGCAACGATCACGTAGCAACCATGTACTGGTCACGTGACTGATCATGCACTGATCACGTAATGGATCCTGCACTGATCACGTGGCTCATCATGCACTGATCACGTGGCTGATCACACATGTATCACGTGACTGATCATGCACTGATCACGTGGCTCTCATGCACTGATCGCGTGGCTGTCATGCACTGATCACGTGGATATCATGCACTGATCACGTGGCTGATCACACACGTATCACATGACTGATCATGCACTGATCACGTGGCTATCATGCACTGATCACGTGGCTATCATGCACTGATCACGTGGCTGATCATGCAATGATCACGTAGCTACCATGTACTGGTCGCGTGACTGATCATGCACTGATCACGTAATTGATCATGCACTGATCACGTGGCTGATCATGCACTGATCACGTGGCTGATCACACATGATCACGTGACTGATCATGCACTGATCACGTGGCTATCATGCACTGATCACGTGGCTGTCATGCACTGATCACGTGGCTGATCATGCACTGATCACGTAGCTACCATGCACTGGTCACGTGACTGATCATGCACTGATCACGTAATTGATCATGCACTGATCATGTGGCTGATCATGCACTGATCACGTGGCTGATCATGCACTGATCACATGACTGATCATGCACTGATCACGTGACTGATCATGCACTGATCGCGTGGCTATCATGCACTGATCACTTGGCTGACATACACTGATCACGTGCCTGGTCATGCACTGATCACGTGGCTGATCATGCACTGATCACGTGACTGATCATGCACTGATCACGTGTCTGATCATGCACTGATCACGTGGCTATCATGCACTGCTCACGTGGCTGATCATGCCATGATCACGCAGCTACCATGTACTGGTCACATGACTGATCATGCACTGATCACGTGACTGATCATGCACTGATCACGTGGCTATCATGCACTACTCACGTGGCTGATCATGCAATGATCATGTAGCTACCATGTACAGGTCACGTGAATGATCATACACCCATCAGGTGACTGATCATGCACTGATCACGTGGCTATCATGCACTGATCACGAGACTGATCATGCACTGTTCACGTCTATATCATGCACTGATCACATGACTGCCCATGCACTGATCACGTGGATGATCATACACTAATCTTGTGACAGATCATGCACTGATCACGTGGCTGATCATGCACTGATACCGTGACTGAGCATGGACTGATCACATGACTATCATGTAGTGATCACGTGACTTAATGGCGCTGATCATGTGACTGATCATGCGCTGATCATGTTTGCTATCATACACTGATCATGTGCCTCTGGAGGCAATAAACAAAGAGCTGAGTAGGCACGAATCAAACAGTCAGCAGGCAATAATCATGGAACTCAGGTGTGAGGAATCATGCTGCTCAGCTGGCAATAATCAAGCAGCTGAGCAGGCAGGAATTACGCAGCACAGCTGGCAATTGTCAAGCAGATGACAGGCAGGAATCGTGCAGCTCAGCTGGCAATTGTCAAGCAGATGAGCAGACAGTAATCACGCAGCTCAGCAGGCCCAGATCACGTGACTGAGCATGCACTGTTCACGTGGCTGATCATACACTGATCACGTGATGATCATGCACTGATCACTTGGATATCATGCACTGATCACGTGGCTGATCATACACTGTTCACGTGTCTGACCATGCACTGATCACGTGGCTGATCATACACTGCTCACGTAACTGATCATGCACTGATCACGTGGCTATCATGCACTGATCACGTGGCTGAACATGCACTGTTCACGTGGCTGATCACACACCTGTCACGTGACATATCATGCACTGATCACGTGGCACTCATGCACTGATCACGTGGCTGATCATACTCTGCTCACGTAACTCATGCACACATCACGTGGCTATCATGCACTGCTCACGTGGCTCGTCATGGAATGATCACGTAGCAACCATATACTGGTCACGTGACTGATCATGCAAAGATCACGTAAATGATCATGCACTGTTCACGTGACTGATCATGTACTGATCACGTGACTGATCATGCACTGATCACGTGGCTATCATGCTCTGCTCACGTGGCTGATCATGCAACGATCACGTAGCAACCATGTACTGGTCACGTGACTGATCATGCACTGATCGCGTAATTGATCATGCACTGATCACGTGGCTCATCATGCACTGATCACGTGGCTGATCACACATGTATCACGTGACTGATCATGCACTGATCACGTGGCTCTCATGCACTGATCACGTGGCTGTCATGCACTGATCACGTGGATATCATGCACTGATCACGTGGCTGATCACACACGTATCACATGACTGATCATGCACTGATCACGTGGCTATCATGCACTGATCACGTGGCTATCATGCACTGATCACGTGGCTGATCATGCAATGATCACGTAGCTACCATGTACTGATCACGTGACTGATCATGCACTGATCACGTAATTGATCATGCACTGATCACGTGGCTGATCATGCACTGATCACGTGGCTGATCACACATGTATCACGTGACTGATCATGCACTGATCACGTGGCTATCATGCACTGATCACGTGGCTGTCATGCACTGATCACGTGGCTGATCATGCACTGATCACGTAGCTACCATGTACTGATCACGTGACTGATCATGCACTGATCACGTAATTGATCATGCACTGATCATGTGGCTGATCATGCACTGATCACGTGGCTGATCATGCACTGATCACGTAACTGATCATGCACTGATCACGTGACTGATCATGCACTGATCACGTGGCTATCATGCACTGATCACGTGGCTGACATACACTGATCACGTGCCTGGTCATGCACTGATCACGTGGCTGATCATGCACTGATCACGTGACTGATCATGCACTGATCACGTGTCTGATCATGCACTGATCACGTGGCTATCATGCACTGCTCACGTGGCTGATCATGCCATGATCACGCAGCTACCATGTACTGGTCACATGACTGATCATGCACTGATCACGTGACTGATCATGCAGTGATCACGTGGCTATCATGCACTACTCACGTGGCTGATCATGCAATGATCATGTAGCTACCATGTACAGGTCACGTGAATGATCATACACCCATCAGGTGAATGATCATGCACTGATCACGTGGCTATCATGCACTGATCACGAGACTGATCATGCACTGATCACGTCTATATCATGCACTGATCACATGACTGCCCATGCACTGATCACGTGGATGATCATACACTAATCTTGTGACAGATCATGCACTGATCACGTGGCTGATCATGCACTGATACCGTGACTGAGCATGGACTGATCACATGACTATCATGTAGTGATCACGTGACTTAATGGCGCTGATCATGTGACTGATCATGCGCTGATCATGTTTGCTATCATACACTGATCATGTGCCTCTGGAGGCAATAAACAAAGAGCTGAGTAGGCACGAATCAAACAGTCAGCAGGCAATAATCATGGAACTCAGGTGTGAGGAATCATGCTGCTCAGCTGGCAATAATCAAGCAGCTGAGCAGGCAGGAATTACGCAGCACAGCTGGCAATTGTCAAGCAGATGACAGGCAGGAATCGTGCAGCTCAGCTGGCAATTGTCAAGCAGATGAGCAGACAGTAATCACGCAGCTCAGCAGGCCCAGATCACGTGACTGAGCATGCACTGTTCACGTGGCTGATCATACACTGATCACGTGATGATCATGCACTGATCACTTGGATATCATGCACTGATCACGTGGCTGATCATACACTGTTCACGTGTCTGACCATGCACTGATCACGTGGCTGATCATACACTGCTCACGTAACTGATCATGCACTGATCACGTGGCTATCATGCACTGATCACGTGGCTGAACATGCACTGTTCACGTGGCTGATCACACACCTGTCACGTGACATATCATGCAATGATCACGTGGCACTCATGCACTGATCACGTGGCTGATCATACTCTGCTCACGTAACTCATGCACACATCACGTGGCTATCATGCACTGCTCACGTGGCTCGTCATGGAATGTTCACCTAGCAACCATATACTGGTCACGTGACTGATCATGCAAAGATCACGTAAATGATCATGCACTGTTCACGTGACTGATCATGTACTGATCACGTGACTGATCATGCACTGAACACGTGGCTATCATGCTCTGCTCACGTGGCTGATCATGCAACGATCACGTAGCAACCATGTACTGGTCACGTGACTGATCATGCACTGATCACGTAATTGATCCTGCACTGATCACGTGGCTCATCATGCACTGATCACGTGGCTGATCACACATGTATCACGTGACTGATCATGCACTGATCCCGTGGCTCTCATGCACTGATCAAGTGGCTGTCATGCACTGATCACGTGGATATCATGCACTGATCACGTGGCTGATCACACACGTATCACATGACTGATCATGCACTGATCACGTGGCTATCATGCACTGATCACGTGGCTATCATGCACTGATCACGTGGCTGATCATGCAATGATCACGTAGCTACCATGTACTGATCACGTGACTGATCATGCACTGATCACGTAATTGATCATGCACTGATCACGTGGCTGATCATGCACTGATCACGTGGCTGATCACACATGATCACGTGACTGATCATGCACTGATCACGTGGCTATCATGCACTGATCACGTGGCTGATCATGCACTGATCACGTGGCTGATCATGCACTGATCACGTAGCTACCATGCACTGGTCACGTGACTGATCATGCACTGATCACGTAATTGATCATGCACTGATCACGTGGCTGATCATGCACTGATCACGTGGCTGATCATGCACTGATCACATGACTGATCATGCACTGATCACGTGACTGATCATGCACTGATCACGTGGCTATCATGCACTGATCACTTGGCTGACATACACTGATCACGTGCCTGGTCATGCACTGATCACGTGGCTGATCATGCACTGATCACGTGACTGATCATGCACTGATCACGTGTCTGATCATGCACTGATCACGTGGCTATCATGCACTGCTCACGTGGCTGATCATGCCATGATCACGCACCTACCATGTACTGGTCACATGACTGATCATGCACTGATCACGTGACTGATCATGCACTGATCACGTGGCTATCATGCACTACTCACGTGGCTGATCATGCAATGATCATGTAGCTACCTTGTACAGGTCACGTGAATGATCATACACCCATCAGGTGACTGATCATGCACTGATCACGTGGCTATCATGCACTGATCACGAGACCTATCATGCACTGTTCACGTCTATATCATGCACTGATCACATGACTGCCCATGCACTGATCACGTGGATGATCATACACTAATCTTGTGACAGATCATGCACTGATCACGTGGCTGATCATGCACTGATACCGTGACTGAGCATGGACTGATCACATGACTATCATGTAGTGATCACGTGACTTAATGGCGCTGATCATGTGACTGATCATGCGCTGATCATGTTTGCTATCATATACTGATCATGTGCCTCTGGAGGCAATAAACAAAGAGCTGAGTAGGCACGAATCAAACAGTCAGCAGGCAATAATCATGGAACTCAGGTGTGAGGAATCATGCTGCTCAGCTGGCAATAATCAAGCAGCTGAGCAGGCAGGAATTACGCAGCACAGCTGGCAATTGTCAAGCAGATGACAGGCAGGAATCGTGCAGCTCAGCTGGCAATTGTCAAGCAGATGAGCAGACAGTAATCACGCAGCTCAGCAGGCCCAGATCACGTGACTGAGCATGCACTGTTCACGTGGCTGATCATACACTGATCACGTGATGATCATGCACTGATCACTTGGATATCATGCACTGATCACGTGGCTGATCATACACTGTTCACGTGTCTGACCATGCACTGATCACGTGGCTGATCATACACTGCTCACGTAACTGATCATGCACTGATCACGTGGCTATCATGCACTGATCACGTGGCTGATCATGCACTGATCACGTGGCTGATCATGCACTGATCACGTGCAATCATGCACTGATCACGTGACTGATCATGCACTGATCACGTGGCTGATCATGCACTGATCACGTGGCTATCATGCACTGCTCACGTGGCTGATCATGCACTGATCACGTAGCTACCATGTACTGGTCACGTGACTGATCATGCACTGATCACGTAATGATCCTGCACTGATCACGTGGCTGATCATGCACTGATCACGTGGCTGATCATGCATGATCACGTGACTGATCATGCACTGATCACGTGGCTGATCATGCACTGATCACGTGGCTGATCATGCACTGATCACGTGGCTGATCATGCACTGATCACGTGGCTATCATGCACTGATCACGTGGCTGATCATGCACTGATCACGTGACTGATCATGCACTGATCACGTGGCTGATCATGCACTGATCACGTGGCTATCATGCACTGATCACGTGGCTGATCATGCACTGATCACGTAGCTATCATGCACTGGTCACGTGACTGATCATGCACTGATCACGTGGCTGATCATGCACTGATCACGTGGCTGATCATGCACTGATCACGTGGCTGATCACACATGTATCACGTGACTGATCATGCACTGATCACGTGGCTATCATGCACTGATCACGTGGCTATCATGCACTGATCACGTGGCTGATCATGCAATGATCACGTAGCTACCATGTACTGGTCACGTGACTGATCATGCACTGATCACGTAATTGATCATGCACTGATCATGTGGCTGATCATGCACTGATCACGTGGCTGATCATGCACTGATCACGTAACTGATCATGCACTGATCACGTGACTGATCATGCACTGATCACGTGGCTATCATGCACTGATCACTTGGCTGACATACACTGATCACGTGCCTGGTCATGCACTGATCACGTGGCTGATCATGCACTGATCACGTGACTGATCATGCACTGATCACGTGTCTGATCATGCACTGATCACGTGGCTATCATGCACTGCTCACGTGGCTGATCATGCCATGATCACGCAGCTACCATGTACTGGTCACATGACTGATCATGCACTGATCACGTGACTGATCATGCAGTGATCACGTGGCTATCATGCACTACTCACGTGGCTGATCATGCAATGATCATGTAGCTACCATGTACAGGTCACGTGAATGATCATACACCCATCAGGTGACTGATCATGCACTGATCACGTGGCTATCATGCACTGATCACGAGACTGATCATGCACTGATCACGTCTATATCATGCACTGATCACATGACTGCCCATGCACTGATCACGTGGATGATCATACACTAATCTTGTGACAGATCATGCACTGATCACGTGGCTGATCATGCACTGATACCGTGACTGAGCATGGACTGATCACATGACTATCATGTAGTGATCACGTGACTTAATGGCGCTGATCATGTGACTGATCATGCGCTGATCATGTTTGCTAGCATACACTGATCATGTGCCTCTGGAGGCAATAAACAAAGAGCTGAGTAGGCACGAATCAAACAGTCAGCAGGCAATAATCATGGAACTCAGGTGTGAGGAATCATGCTGCTCAGCTGGCAATAATCAAGCAGCTGAGCAGGCAGGAATTACGCAGCACAGCTGGCAATTGTCAAGCAGATGACAGGCAGGAATCGTGCAGCTCAGCTGGCAATTGTCAAGCAGATGAGCAGACAGTAATCACGCAGCTCAGCAGGCCCAGATCACGTGACTGAGCATGCACTGTTCACGTGGCTGATCATACACTGATCACGTGATGATCATGCACTGATCACTTGGATATCATGCACTGATCACGTGGCTGATCATGCACTGATCACGTGTCTGACCATGCACTGATCACGTGGCTGATCATACACTGCTCACGTAACTGATCATGCACTGATCACGTGGCTATCATGCACTGATCACGTGGCTGAACATGCACTGTTCACGTGGCTGATCACACACCTGTCACGTGACATATCATGCACTGATCACGTGGCACTCATGCACTGATCACGTGGCTGATCATACTCTGCTCACGTAACTCATGCACACATCACGTGGCTATCATGCACTGCTCACGTGGCTCGTCATGGAATGATCACGTAGCAACCATATACTGGTCACGTGACTGATCATGCAAAGATCACGTAAATGATCATGCACTGTTCACGTGACTGATCATGTACTGATCACGTGACTGATCATGCACTGATCACGTGGCTATCATGCTCTGCTCACGTGGCTGATCATGCAAAGATCACGTAGCAACCATGTACTGGTCACGTGACTGATCATGCACTGATCACGTAATTGATCCTGCACTGATCACGTGGCTCATCATGCACTGATCACGTGGCTGATCACACATGTATCACGTGACTGATCATGCACTGATCACGTGGCTCTCATGCACTGATCACGTGGCTGTCATGCACTGATCACGTGGATATCATGCACTGATCACGTGGCTGATCACACACGTATCACATGACTGATCATGCACTGATCACGTGGCTATCATGCACTGATCACGTGGCTATCATGCACTGATCACGTGGCTGATCATGCAATGATCACATAGCTACCATGTACTGGTCACGTGACTGATCATGCACTGATCACGTAATTGATCATGCACTGATCACGTGGCTGATCATGCACTGATCACGTGGCTGATCACACATGTATCACGTGACTGATCATGCACTGATCACGTGGCTATCATGCACTGATCACGAGACTGATCATGCACTGATCACGTCTATATCATGCACTGATCACATGACTGCCCATGCACTGATCACGTGGATGATCATACACTAATCTTGTGACAGATCATGCACTGATCACGTGGCTGATCATGCACTGATACCGTGACTGAGCATGGACTGATCACATGACTATCATGTAGTGATCACGTGACTTAATGGCCCTGATCATGTGACTGATCATGCGCTGATCATGTTTGCTATCATACACTGATCATGTGCCTCTGGAGGCAATAAACAAAGAGCTGAGTAGGCACGAATCAAACAGTCAGCAGGCAATAATCATGGAACTCAGGTGTGAGCAATCATGCTGCTCAGCTGGCAATAATCAAGCAGCTGAACAGGCAGGAATTACCCAGCACAGCTGGCAATTTTCAAGCAGATGACAGGCAGGAATCGTGCAGCTCAGCTGGCAATTGTCAAGCAGATGAGCAGACAGTAATCACGCAGCTCAGCAGGCCCAGATCACGTGACTGAGCATGCACTGTTCACGTGGCTGATCATACACTGATCACGTGATGATCATGCACTGATCACGTGGATATCATGCACTGATCACGTGGCTGATCATACACTGTTCACTTGTCTGACCATGCACTGATCACGTGGCTGATCATACACTGCTCACGTAACTGATCATGCACTGATCACGTGGCTATCATGCACTGATCACGTGGCTGAACAGGCACTGTTCACGTGGCTGATCACACACCTGTCACGTGACATATCATGCACTGATCACGTGGCACTCATGCACTGATCACGTGGCTGATCATACTCTGCTCACGTAACTCATGCACACATCACGTGGCTATGATGCACTGCTCACGTGGCTCGTCATGGAATGATCACGTAGCAACCATATACTGGTCACGTGACTGATCATGCACTGATCACGTAAATGATCATGCACTGTTCACGTGACTGATCATGCACTGATCACGTGACTGATCATGCACTGATCACGTGGCTATCATGCATGGCTCACGTGGCTGATCATGCACTGATCACGTGGCTATCATGCACTGATCACGTGGCTGATCATGCACTGATCACGTGACTGATCATGCACTGATCACGTGACTGATCATGCACTGATCACGTGGCTATCATGCACTGATCACGTGGCTGATCATGCACTGTCACGTGCCTGGTCATGCACTGATCACATGACTGATCATGCACTGATCACGTGGCTATCATGCACTACTCACGTGGCTGATCATGCAATGATCATGTAGCTACCATGTACTGGTCACGTGACTGATCATACACCCATCAGGTGACTGATCATGCACTGATCACGTGGCTGATCATGCACTGATCACCTGCCTGATCATGCACTGATCACGTGACAAATCATGCACTGATCACATAGCTATCATGAACTGATCACCTTGCTGATCATGCACTGATCACGTGGCTGATCATGCACTGATACCGTGACTGAGCATGGACTTATCACATGACTATCATGTAGTGATCACGTGACTTAGTGGCTCTGATCATGTGACTGATCATGCACTGATCATGTTTGCTAGCATACACTGATCGTGTGCCTCTGGAGGCAATAAACAAAGAGCTGAGTAGGCACGAATCAAACAGTCAGCAGGCAATAATCATGGAACTCAGGTGTGAGGAATCATGCTGCTCAGTTGGCAATAATCAAGCAGCTGAGCAGGCAGGAATTACGCAGCACAGCTGGCAATTGTCAAGCAGATGACAGGCAGGAATCGTGCAGCTCAGCTGGCAATTGTCAAGCAGATGAGCAGACAGTAATCACGCAGCTCAGCAGGCCCAGATCACGTGACTGAGCATGCACTGTTCACGTGGCTGTTCATACACTGATCACGTGATGATCATGCACTGATCACGTGACTGATCATGCACTGATCACGTGGCTGATCATACACTGTTCACGTGTCTGACCATGCACTGATCACGTGGCTGATCATACACTGCTCACGTAACTGATCATGCACTGATCACGTGGCTATCATGCACTGATCACGTGGCTGATCATGCACTGATCACGTGGCTATCATGTACTGGTCACGTGACTGATCATGCACTGATCACGTGGCTGATCATGCACTGATCACGTGGCTGATCATGCACTGATCACGTGAATGATCATGCACTGATCACGTGGCTATCATGCACTGATCACGTGGCTGATCATGCACTGATCACGCAGCTACCATGTACTGGTCACGTGACTGATCATGCACTGATCACGTAACTGATCATGCACTGATCACGTGGCTGATCATGCACTGATCACGTGACTGATCATGCACTGATCACGTGACTTATCATGCACTGATCACGTGGCTGATCATGCACTGATCACGCAGCTACCATGTACTGGTCACGTGACTGATCATGCACTGATCACGTAATTGATCATGCACTGATCACGTGGCTGATCATGCACTGATCACGTGACTGATCATGCACTGATCACGTGACTGATCATGCACTGATCACGTGGCTATCATGCACTGATCACGTGGCTGATCATGCACTGATCACGTGCCTGATCATGCACTGATCACATCACTGATCATGCACTGATCACGTGACTGATCATGCACTGATCACGTGGCTATCATGCACTACTCACGTGGCTGATCATGGAATGATCATGTAGCTACCATGTACTGGTCACGTGACTGATCATGCACTGATCACGTGACTGATCATGCACTGATCACGTGGCTATCATGCACTGATCACGTGGCTGATCATGCACTGATCACGTGTCTGGTCATGCACTGATCACGTGACTGATCATGCACTGATCACGTAGCATCATGCACTGATCACGTGGCTGATCATGCACTGATCACGTGGCTATCATGCACTGATCACGTGGCTATCATGCACTGATCACGTGGCTGATCATGCACTGATCACGTGACTGATCATGCACTGATCACGTGAATGATCATGCACTGATAACGTGGCTGTCATGCACTGATCACGTGGCTGATCATACACTGATCACGCAGCTACCATGTACTGGTCACGTGACTGATCATGCACTGATCACATAACTGATCATGCACTGATCATGTGGCTGATCATGCACTGATCACTTGACTGATCATGCACTGATCACGTGACTTATCATGCACTGATCACATGGCTGGTCATACACTGATCACGCAGCTACCATGTACTGGTCACGTGAGTGATCATGCACTGACCACGTAATTGATCATGCACTGATCATGTGGCTGATCATGCACTGATCACGTGACTGATCATGCACTGATCACGTGACTGATCATGCACTGATCACGTGGCTATCATGCACTGATCACATGGCTGGTCATACACTGATCACGTGCCTGGTCATGCACAGATTACATCACTGATCATGCACTGATCAAGTCACTGATCATGCACTGATCACGTGGCTATCATGCACTACTCACGTGGCTGATCATGGAATGATCATGTAGCTACCATGTACCGGTCACGTGACTGATCATACACCCATCAGGTGACTGATCATGCACTGATCACGTGGCTATCATGCACTGTTCACGTGGCTGATCATATACTGATCACCTGCCTGGTCATGCACAGATCACGTGACTAATCATGAACTGATCACGTAGCAGTCATTCACTGATCACCTGGCTGATCATGGACTGATCACGTGGCTATCATGCAATGATCACGTGGCTATCATGCACTGATCACGTGGCTGATCATGCACTGATACCGTGACTGAGCATGGACTGATCACATGACTATCATGTAGTGATCACGTGACTTAATGGTTCTGATCATGTGACTGATCATGCGCTGATCATGTTTGCTATCATATACTGATCATGTGCCTCTGGAGGCAATAAACAAAGAGCTGAGTAGGCACGAATCAAACAGTCAGCAGGCAATAATCATGGAACACAGGTGTGAGGAATCATGCTGCTCAGCTGGCAATAATCAAGCAGCTGAGCAGGCAGGAATTACGCAGCACAGCTGGCAATTGTCAAGCAGATGACAGGCAGGAATCGTGCAGCTCAGCTGGCAATTGTCAAGCAGATGAGCAGACAGTAATCACGCAGCTCAGCAGGCCCTGATCACGTGACTGAGCATGCACTGTTCACGTGGCTGATCATACACTGATCACGTGATGATCATGCACTGATCACTTGGATATCATGCACTGATCACGTGGCTGATCATGCACTGATCACGTGTCTGACCATGCACTGATCACGTGGCTGATCATACACTGCTCACGTAACTGATCATGCACTGATCACGTGGCTATCATGCACTGATCACGTGGCTGAACATGCACTGTTCACGTGGCTGATCACACACCTGTCACGTGATATATCATGCACTGATCACGTGGCACTCATGCACTGATCACGTGGCTGATCATACTCTGCTCACGTAACTCATGCACACATCACGTGGCTATCATGCACCGCTCACGTGGCTCGTCATGGAATGATCACGTAGCAACCATATACTGGTAACGTGACTGATCATGCAAAGATCACGTAAATGATCATGCACTGTTCACGTGATTGATCATGTACTGATCACGTGACTGATCATGCACTGACCACGTGGCTATCATGCTCTGCTCACGTGGCTGATCATGCAAAGATCACGTAGCAACCATGTACTGGTCACGTGACTGATCATGCACTGATCACGTAATTGATCCTGCACTGATCACGTGGCTCATCATGCACTGATCACGTGGCTGATCACACATGTATCACGTGACTGATCATGCACTGATCACGTGGCCCTCATGCACTGATCACGTGGCTGATCATGCACTGATCACGTGGATATCATGCACTGATCACGTGGCTGATCACACACGTATCACATGACTGATCATGCACTGATCACGTGGCTATCATGCACTGATCACGTGGCTATCATGCACTGATCATGTGGCTGATCAGGCAATGATCACATAGCTACCATGTACTGGTCACGTGACTGATCATGCACTGATCACGTAATTGATCCTGCACTGATCACGTGGCTCATCATGCACTGATCACGTGGCTGATCACACATGTATCACGTGACTGATCATGCACTGATCACGTGGCTTTCATGCACTGATCACGTGACCTATCATGCACTGTTCACGTCTATATCATGCACTGATCACATGACTGCCCGTGCACTGATCACGTGGATGATCATACACTAATCTTGTGACAGATCATGCACTGATCACGTGGCTGATCATGCACTGATACCGTGACTGAGCATGGACTGATCACATGACTATCATGTAGTGATCACGTGACTTAATGGCCCTGATCATGTGACTGATCATGCGCTGATCATGTTTGCTATCATACACTGATCATGTGCCTCTGGAGGCAATAAACAAAGAGCTGAGTAGGCACGAATCAAACAGTCAGCAGGCAATAATCATGGAACTCAGGTGTGAGCAATCATGCTGCTCAGCTGGCAATAATCAAGCAGCTGAACAGGCAGGAATTACCCAGCACAGCTGGCAATTGTCAAGCAGATGACAGGCAGGAATCGTGCAGCTCAGCTGGCAATTGTCAAGCAGATGAGCAGACAGTAATCACGCAGCTCAGCAGGCCCAGATCACGTGACTGAGCATGCACTGTTCACGTGGCTGATCATACACTGATCACGTGATGATCATGCACTGATCACTTGGATATCATGCACTGATCACGTGGCTGATCATACACTGTTGACGTGTCTGACCATGCACTGATCATTTGGCTGATCATGCACTGATCACGTGACTGATCATGCACTGATAACGTGGCTATCATGCACTGCTCACGTGGCTGTTCATGCAATGATCACGTAGCTACCATGTACTGGTCACGTGAGTGATCATGCACTGATCACGTAATTGATCATGCACTGATCAGTTGACTTATCATGCACTGATCACGTGACTGATCATGCACTGATCACGTGACTGATCATGCACTGATCTCGTGGCTATCATGCACGGCTCATGTGGCTGATCATGCACTGATCACGTGGCTATCATGCACTGATCACATGGCTGGTCATACACTGATCACGTGACTGATCATGCACTGATCACGTGACTGATCATGCACTGATCACGTGGCTATCATGCACTGATCACATGGCTGGTCATACACTTGTCACGTGCCTGGTCATGCACAGATTACATGACTGATCACGTGGCTATCATGCACTACTCACGTGGCTGATTATGCAATGATCATGTAGCTACCATGTACCGGTTAGGTGACTGATCATACACCCATCAGGTGACGGATCATGCACTGATCACGTGGCTGATCATACACTGATAACCTGCCTGGTCATGCACAGATCACCTGACAAATCATGAACTGATCACATAGCTATCATGAACTGATCACCTTGCTGATCATGCCCTGATCACGTGGCTGATCATGCACTGATACCGTGACTCAGCATGGACTTATCACATGACTATCATGTAGTGATCACGTGACTTAGTGGCTCTGATCATGTGACTGATCATGCGCTGATCATGTTTGCTAGCATACACTTATCGTGTGCCTCTGGAGGCAATAAACAAAGAGCTGAGTAGGCACGAATCAAACAGTCAGCAGGCAACAATCATGGAACTCAGGTGTGAGGAATCATGCTGCTCAGTTGGCAATAATCAAGCAGCTGAGCAGGCAGGAATTACGCAGCACAGCTGGCAATTGTCAAGCAGATGACAGGCAGGAATCGTGCAGCTCAGCTGGCAATTGTCAAGCAGATGAGCAGACAGTAATCACGCAGCTCAGCAGGCCCAGATCACGTGACTTCGCATGCACTATTCACGTGTCTGTTCATACACTGATCACGTGATGAACATGCACTGATCACGTGACTGACCATGCACTGATCACGTGGCTGATCATACACTGTTCACGTGTCTGACCATGCACTGATCACGTGGCTGATCATACACTGCTCACGTAACTGATCATGCACTGATCACGTGGCTATCATGCACTGATCACGTGGCTGATCATGAAATGATCACGCAGCTATCATGCACTGGTCACGTGACTGATAATGCACTGATCACGTGGCTGATCATGCACTGATCACGTGACTGATCATGCACTGATCACGTGAATGATCATGCACTGATAACGTGGCTATCATGCACTGATCACTTGGCTGGTCATGCACTGATCACGTAGCTACCATGTACTGGTCACGTGACTGATCATGCACTGATGACATAACTGATCATGCACTGATCACGTGGCTGATCATGCACTGATCACTTGACTGATCATGCACTGATCACGTGACTTATCATGTACTGATCACATGGCTGGTCATACACTGATCACGCAGCTACCATGTACTGGTCACGTGAGTGATCATGCACTGACCACGTAATTGATCATGCACTGATCACGTGGCTGATCATGCACTGATCACGTGACTGATCATGCACTGATCACGTGACTGATCATGCACTGATCACGTGGCTATCATGCACTGATCACATGGCTGGTCATACACTGATCACGAGCCTGGTCATGCACAGATTACATCACTGATCATGCACTGATCACGTCACTGATCATGCACTGATCACGTGGCTATCATGCACTACTCACGTGGCTGATCATGCAATGATCATGTAGCTACCATGTACTGGTCACGTGACTGATCATACACCCATCAGGTGACTGATCATGCACTGATCACGTGGCTATCATGCACTGATCACGTGGCTGATCATATACTGATCACCTGCCTGGTCATGCACAGATCACGTGACTAATCATGAACTGATCACGTAGCAGTCATTCACTGATCACCTGGCTGATCATGGACTGATCACGTGGCTATCATGCAATGATCACGTGGCTATCATGCACTGATCACGTGGCTGATCATGCACTGATACCGTGACTGAGCATGGACTGATCACATGACTATCATGTAGTGATCACGTGACTTAATGGCGCTGATCATGTGACTGATCATGCGCTGATCATGTTTGCTATCATATACTGATCATGTGCCTCTGGAGGCAATAAACAAAGAGCTGAGTAGGCACGAATCAAACAGTCAGCAGGCAATAATCATGGAACACAGGTGTGAGGAATCATGCTGCTCAGCTGGCAATAATCAAGCAGCTGAGCAGGCAGGAATTACGCAGCACAGCTGGCAATTGTCAAGCAGATGACAGGCAGGAATCGTGCAGCTCAGCTGGCAATTGTCAAGCAGATGAGCAGACAGTAATCACGCAGCTCAGCAGGCCCAGATCACGTGACTGAGCATGCACTGTTCACGTGGCTGATCATACACTGATCACGTGATGATCATGCACTGATCACTTGGATATCATGCACTGATCACGTGGCTGATCATACACTGTTCACTTGTCTGACCATGCACTGATCACGTGGCTGATCATACACTGCTCACGTAACTGATCATGCACTGACTACGTGGCTATCATGCACTGATCACGTGGCTGAACATGCACTGTTCACGTGGCTGATCACACACCCGTCACGTGACATATCATGCACTGATCACGTGGCACTCATGCACTGATCACGTGGCTGATCATACACTGCTCACGTAACTCATGCACACATCACGTGGCTATCATGCACTGCTCACGTGGCTCGTCATGGAATGATCACGTAGCAACCATATACTGGTAACGTGATTGATCATGCAAAGATCACGTAAATGATCATGCACTGTTCACGTGACTGATCATGTACTGATCACGTGACTGATCATGCACTGACCACGTGGCTATCATGCTCTGCTCACGTGGCTGATCATACACTGATCACGTAGCAACCATGTACTGGTCACGTGACTGATCATGCACTGATCACGTAATTGATCCTGCACTGATCACGTGGCTCATCATGCACTGATCACGTGGCTGATCACACATGTATCACGTGACTGATCATGCACTGATCACGTGGCTCTCATGCACTTATCACGTGGCTGTCATGCACTGATCACGTGGATATCATGCACTGATCACGTGGCTGATCTCACATGTATCACATGAATGATCATGCACTGATCACGTGGCTATCATGCACTGATCACGTGGCTATCATGCACTGATCACGTGGCTGATCAGGCAATGATCACATAGCTACCATGTACTGGTCACGTGACTGATCATGCACTGATCACGTAATTGATCCTGCACTGATCACGTGGCTCATCATGCACTGATCACGTGGCTGATCACACATGTATCACGTGACTGATCATGCACTGATCACGTGGCTATCATGCACGGATCACGAGACTGATCATGCACTGTTCACGCCTATATCATGCACTGATCACATGACTGCCCATGCACTGATCACGTGGATGATCATACACTAATCATGTGACAGATCATGCACTGATCACGTGGCTGATCATGCACTGATACCGTGACTGAGCATGGACTGATCACATGACTATCATGTAGTCATCACGTGACTTAATGGCGCTGATCATGTGACTGATCATGCGCTGATCATGTTTGCTATCATACACTGATCATGTGCCTCTGGAGGCAATAAACAAAGAGCTGAGTAGGCACGAATCAAACAGTCAGCAGGCAATAATCATGGAACTCAGGTGTGAGGAATCATGCTGCTCAGCTGGCAATAATCAAGCAGCTGAACAGGCAGGAATTACCCAGCACAGCTGGCAATTGTCAAGCAGATGACAGGCAGGAATCGTGCAGCTCAGCTGGCAATTGTCAAGCAGATGAGCAGACAGTAATCACGCAGCTCAGCAGGCCCAGATCACGTGACTGAGCATGCACTGTTCACGTGGCTGATCATACACTGATCACGTGATGATCATGCACTGATCACTTGGATATCATGCACTGATCACGTGGCTGATCATACACTGTTGACGTGTCTGACCATGCACTGATCACGTGGCTGATCATACACTGCTCACGTAACTGATCATGCACTGATCACGTGGCTGATCATGCACTGATCACGTGGCTGATCATGCACTGATCAACTGGCTATCATGCACTGATCACGTGGCTGATCATGCACTGATCACGTGACTGATCATGCACTGATCACGTGACTGATCATGCACTGATCACGTAATTGATCATGCACTGATCACGTGGCTGATCATGCACTGATCACGTGACTGATCATGCACTGATAACGTGGCTATCATGCACTGCTCACGTGGCTGTTCATGCAACGATCACGTAGCTACCATGTACTGGTCACGTGACTGATCATGCACTGATCACGTAATTGATCATGCACTGATCACGTTGACTTATCATGCACTGTTCACGTGACTGATCATGCACTGATCACGTAACTGATCATGCACTGATCACGTGGCTATCATGCACTGCTCACGTGGCTGATCATGCACTGATCACGTGGCTATCATGCACTGATCACATGGCTGATCATACACTGATCACGTGACTGATCATGCACTGATCACGTGACTGATCATGCACTGATCACGTGGCTATCATGCACTGATCATATGGCTGGTCATACACTGTCACGTGCCTGGTCATGCACAGATTACATGACTGATCATGCACTGATCACGTGACTATCATGCACTACTCACGTGGCTGATTATGCAATGATCATGTAGCTACCATGTACCGGTTAGGTGACTGATCATACACCCATCAGGTGACGGATCATGCACTGATCACGTGGCTGATCATACACTGATAACCTGCCTGGTCATGCACAGATCACCTGACAAATCATGAACTGATCACATAGCTATCATGAACTGATCACCTTGCTGATCATGCACTGATCACGTGGCTGATCATGCACTGATACCGTGACTCAGCATGGGCTTATCACATGACTATCATGTAGTGATCACGTGACTTAGTGGCTCTGATCATGTGACTGATCATGCACTGATCATGTTTGCTAGCATACACTGATCATGTGCCTCTGGAGGCAATAAACAAAGAGCTGAGTAGGCACGAATCAAACAGTCAGCAGGCAATAATCATGGAACTCAGGTGTGAGGAATCATGCTGCTCAGTTGGCAATAATCCAGCAGCTGAGCAGGCAGGAATTACGCAGCACAGCTGGCAATTGTCATGCAGATGACAGGCAGGAATCGTGCAGCTCAGCTGGCAATTGTCAAGCAGATGAGCAGACTGTAATCACGCAGCTCAGCAGGCCCAGATCACGTGACTGAGCATGCACTATTCACGTGGCTGTTCATACACTGATCACGTGATGATCATGCACTGATCACGTGACTGATCATGCACTGATCACGTGGCTGATCATACACTGTTCACGTGTCTGACCATGCACTGATCACGTGGCTGATCATACACTGCCCAGGTAACTGATCATGCACTGATCACGTGGCTATCATGCACTGATCACGTGGCTGATCATGCACTGATCACGCAGCTATCATGTACTGGTCACGTGACTGATAATGCACTGATCACGTGGCTGATCATGCACTGATCACGTGACTGATCATGCACTGATCACGTGAATGATCATGCACTGATCACGTGGCTATCATGCACTGATCACGTGGCTGGTCATACACTGATCACGCAGCTACCATGTACTGGTCACGTGACTGATCATGCACTGATCACGTAACTGATCATGCACTGATCATGTGGCTGATCATGCACTGATCACGTGACTGATCATGCACTGATCACGTGACTATCATGCACTGATCACATGGCTGGTCATGCACTGATCACGCAGCTACCATGTACTGGTCACGTGACTGATCATGCACTGATCACTTAATTGATCATGCTCTGACCACGTGGCTGATCATGCACTGATCACGTGACTGATCATGCACTGATCACGTGACTGATCATGCACTGATCACGTGGCTATCATGCACTGATCACATGGCTGGTCATACACTGATCACGTGCCTGGTCATGCACAGATTACATCACTGATCATGCACTGATCACGTCACTGATCATGCACTGATCACGTGGCTGATCATGCACTATCACGTGACTGATCATGGAATGATCATGTAGCTACCATGTACTGGTCACGTGACTGATCATACACCCATCACGTGACTGATCATGCACTGATCACGTGGCTATCATGCACTGATCACGTGGCTGATCATATACTGATCACCTGTCTGGTCATGCACAGATCACGTGACTAATCATGCACTGATCACGTAGCAGTCATTCACTGATCACCTGGCTGATCATGGACTGATCACGTGGCTATCATGCACTGATCACGTGGCTATCATGCACTGATCACGTGGCTGATCATGCACTGATCACGTGACTGATCATGCACTGATCACGTGAATGATCATGCACTGATAACGTGGCTGATCATGCACTGATCACTTGGCTGGTCATGCACTGATCACGCAGCTACCATGTACTGGTCACGTGACTGATCATGCACTGATGACATAACTGATCATGCACTGATCACGTGGCTGATCATGCACTGATCACGTGACTGATCATGCACTGATCACGTGACTTATCATGCACTGATCACATGGCTGGTCATACACTGATCACGCAGCTACCATGCACTGATCACGTGACTGATCATGCACTGATCGCGTGATTGATCATGCACTGATCACGTGGCTGATCATGCACTGATCACGTGACTGATCATGCACTGATCTCGTGGCTATCATGCACTGATCACGTGGCTGATCATGCACTGATCACATGGCTGGTCATACACTGATCACGTGACTGATCATGCACTGATCACGTAGCAGTCATGCACTGATCACCTGGCTGATCATGCACTGATCACGTGGCTGATCATGCACTGATCACGTGGCTATCATGCACTGATCACGTGGCTGATCATGCACTGATACCGTGACTGAGCATGGACTGATCACATGACTATCATGTAGTGATCACGTGACTTAATGGCGCTGATCATGTGACTGATCATGCGCTGATCATGTTTGCTATCATACACTGATCATGTGCCTCTGGAGGCAATAAACAAAGAGCTGAGTAGGCACGAATCAAACAGTCAGCAGGCAATAATCATGGAACTCAGGTGTGAGGAATCATGCTGCTCAGCTGGCAATAATCAAGCAGCTGAGCAGGCAGGAATTACGCAGCACAGCTGGCAATTGTCAAGCAGATGACAGGCAGGAATCATGCAGCTCAGCTGGCAATTGTCAAGCAGATGAGCAGACAGTAATCACGCAGCTCAGCAGGCCCTGATCACGTGACTGAGCATGCACTGTTCACGTGGCTGATCATACACTGATCACGTGATGATCATGCACTGATCACTTGGATATCATGCACTGATCACGTGGCTGATCATGCACTGATCACGTGTCTGACCATGCACTGATCACGTGGCTGATCATGCACGTGATCATGCACTGATCACGTGGCTATCATGCACTGATCACGTGGCTGATGCACTGTTCACGTGGCTGATCACTGTCACGTGATATCACGTCACGTGACTCATGCATCATATGATGGCTGATCATGCACTGTCACGTGATGCACTGCACTGATCACGTGACTGGCTGATGGCACTGACACTGTATCACGTGACTGATCATGCACTGATCACGTGGCTATCATGCACTGATCACGTGGCTGATCATGCACTGATCACGTGATGATCATGCACTGATCACGTGGCTGATCATGCACTGATCACGTGACTGATCATGCACTGATCACGTGGCTATCATGCACTGATCACGTGGCTATCATGCACTGATCATGTGGCTGATCAGGCAATGATCACATAGCTACCATGTACTGGTCACGTGACTGATCATGCACTGATCACGTAATTGATCATGCACTGATCACGTGGCTGATCATGCACTGATCACGTGGCTGATCACACATGTATCACGTGACTGATCATGCACTGATCACGTGGCTATCATGCACTGATCACGTGACTGATCATGCACTGATCACGTCTATATCATGCACTGATCACATGACTGCCCATGCACTGATCACGTGGATGATCATACACTAATCTTGTGACAGATCATGCACTGATCACGTGGCTGATCATGCACTGATACCGTGACTGAGCATGGACTGATCACATGACTATCATGTAGTGATCACGTGACTTAATGGCACTGATCATGTGACTGATCATGCGCTGATCATGTTTGCTATCATACACTGATCATGTGCCTCTGGAGGCAATAAACAAAGAGCTGAGTAGGCACGAATCAAACAGTCAGCAGGCAATAATCATGGAACTCAGGTGTGAGGAATCATGCTGCTCAGCTGGCAATAATCAAGCAGCTGAGCAGGCAGGAATTACGCAGCACAGCTGGCAATTGTCAAGCAGATGACAGGCAGGAATCGTGCAGCTCAGCTGGCAAGTGTCAAGCAGATGAGCAGACAGTAATCACGCAGCTCAGCAGGCCCAGATCACGTGACTGAGCATGCACTGTTCACGTGGCTGATCATACACTGATCACGTGATGATCATGCACTGATCACTTGGATATCATGCACTGATCACGTGGCTGATCATACACTGTTCACGTGTCTGACCATGCACTGATCACGTGGCTGATCATGCACTGATCACGTGACTGATCATGCACTGATCACGTGGCTATCATGCAATGATCACGTGGCTACCATGCACTGGTCACGTGACTGATCATGCACTGATCACGTAATTGATCATGCACTGATCAGTGACTGATCATGCACTGATCACGTGACTGATCATGCACTGATCACGTGACTGATCATGCACTGATCGCGTGGCTATCATGCACTGATCACGTGGCTGATCATGCACTGATCACGTGGCTATCATGCACTGATCACGTGGCTGATCATGCACTGATCACGTGACTGATCATGCACTGATCACGTGACTGATCATGCACTGATCACGTGGCTATCATGCACTGATCACGTGGCTGATCATACACTGTCACGTGCCTGGTCATGCACAGATTACATGACTGATCACGTGGCTATCATGCACTACTCACGTGGCTGATTATGCAATGATCATGTAGCTACCATGTACCGGTCACGTGACTGATCATACACCCATCAGGTGACTGATCATGCACTGATCACGTGGCTGATCATGCACTGATCACCTGCCTGGTCATGCACTGATCACGTGACAAATCATGCACTGATCACATAGCTATCATGAACTGATCACCTTGCTGATCATGCACTGATCACGTGGCTGATCATGCACTGATACCGTGACTGAGCATGGACTGATCACATGACTATCATGTAGTGATCACGTGACTTAGTGGCTCTGATCATGTGACTGATCATGCGCTGATCATGTTTGCTAGCATACACTGATCATGTGCCTCTGGAGGCAATAAACAAAGAGCTGAGTAGGCACGAATCAAACAGTCAGCAGGCAATAATCATGGAACTCAGGTGTGAGGAATCATGCTGCTCAGTTGGCAATAATCAAGCAGCTGAGCAGGCAGGAATTACGCAGCACAGCTGGCAATTGTCAAGCAGATGACAGGCAGGAATCGTGCAGCTCAGCTGGCAATTGTCAAGCAGATGAGCAGACAGTAATCACGCAGCTCAGCAGGCCCAGATCACGTGACTTCGCATGCACTGTTCACGTGGCTGATCATACACTGATCACGTGATGATCATGCACTGATCACGTGACTGATCATGCACTGATCACGTGGCTGATCATACACTGTTCACGTGTCTGACCATGCACTGATCACGTGGCTGATCATACACTGCTCACGTAACTGATCATGCACTGATCACGTGGCTATCATGCACTGATCACGTGGCTGATCATGCACTGATCACGCAGCTATCATGCACTGGTCACGTGACTGATCATGCACTGATCACGTGGCTGATCATGCACTGATCACGTGACTGATCATGCACTGATCACGTGAATGATCATGCACTGATCACGTGGCTATCATGCACTGATCACGTGGCTGATCATGCACTGATCACGCAGCTACCATGTACTGGTCACGTGACTGATCATGCACTGATCACGTAACTGATCATGCACTGATCACGTGGCTGATCATGCACTGATCACGTGACTGATCATGCACTGATCACGTGACTTATCATGCACTGATCACGTGGCTGATCATGCACTGATCACGCAGCTACCATGTACTGGTCACGTGACTGATCATGCACTGATCACGTAATTGATCATGCACTGATCACGTGGCTGATCATGCACTGATCACGTGACTGATCATGCACTGATCACGTGACTGATCATGCACTGATCACGTGGCTATCATGCACTGATCACGTGGCTGATCATGCACTGATCACGTGCCTGGTCATGCACTGATTACATCACTGATCATGCACTGATCACGTGACTGATCATGCACTGATCACGTGGCTATCATGCACTACTCACGTGGCTGATCATGGAATGATCATGTAGCTACCATGTACTGGTCACGTGACTGATCATGCACTGATCACGTGACTGATCATGCACTGATCACGTGGCTATCATGCACTGATCACGTGGCTGATCATATACTGATCACCTGCCTGGTCATGCACAGATCACGTGACTAATCATGCACTGATCACGTAGCAGTCATGCACTGATCACCTGGCTGATCATGCACTGATCACGTGGCTATCATGCACTGATCACGTGGCTATCATGCACTGATCACGTGGCTGATCATGCACTGATACCGTGACTGAGCATGGACTGATCACATGACTATCATGTAGTGATCACGTGACTTAATGGCGCTGATCATGTGACTGATCATGCGCTGATCATGTTTGCTATCATACACTGATCATGTGCCTCTGGAGGCAATAAACAAAGAGCTGAGTAGGCACGAATCAAACAGTCAGCAGGCAATAATCATGGAACTCAGGTGTGAGGAATCATGCTGCTCAGCTGGCAATAATCAAGCAGCTGAGCAGGCAGGAATTACGCAGCACAGCTGGCAATTGTCAAGCAGATGACAGGCAGGAATCGTGCAGCTCAGCTGGCAATTGTCAAGCAGATGAGCAGACAGTAATCACGCAGCTCAGCAGGCCCAGATCACGTGACTGAGCATGCACTGTTCACGTGGCTGATCATACACTGATCACGTGATGATCATGCACTGATCACTTGGATATCATGCACTGATCACGTGGCTGATCATACACTGTTCACTTGTCTGACCATGCACTGATCACGTGGCTGATCATACACTGCTCACGTAACTGATCATGCACTGATCACGTGGCTATCATGCACTGATCACGTGGCTGAACAGGCACTGTTCACGTGGCTGATCACACACCTGTCACGCGACATATCATGCACTGATCACGTGGCACTCATGCACTGATCACGTGGCTGATCATACTCTGCTCACGTAACTCATGCACACATCACGTGGCTATGATGCACTGCTCACGTGGCTCGTCATGGAATGATCACGTAGCAACCATATACTGGTCACGTGACTGATCATGCAAAGATCACGTAAATGATCATGCACTGTTCACGTGACTGATCATGTACTGATCACGTGACTGATCATGCACTGATCACGTGGCTATCATGCTCTGCTCACGTGGCTGATCATGCAACGATCACGTAGCAACCATGTACTGGTCACGTGACTGATCATGCACTGATCACGTAATTGATCCTGCACTGATCACGTGGCTCATCATGCACTGATCACGTGGCTGATCACACATGTATCACGTGACTGATCATGCACTGATCACGTGGCTCTCATGCACTGATCACGTGGCTGTCATGCACTGATCACGTGGATATCATGCACTGATCACGTGGCTGATCACACACGTATCACATGACTGATCATGCACTGATCACGTGGCTATCATGCACTGATCACGTGGCTATCATGCACTGATCACGTGGCTGATCATGCAATGATCACATGCTACCATGTACTGGTCACGTGACTGATCATGCACTGATCACGTAATTGATCATGCACTGATCACGTGGCTGATCATGCACTGATCACGTGGCTGATCACACATGATCACGTGACTGATCATGCACTGATCACGTGGCTATCATGCACTGATCACGGGACTGATCATGCACTGATCACGTCTATATCATGCACTGATCACATGACTGCCCATGCACTGATCACGTGGATGATCATACACTAATCTTGTGACAGATCATGCACTGATCACGTGGCTGATCATGCACTGATACCGTGACTGAGCATGGACTGATCACATGACTATCATGTAGTGATCACGTGACTTAATGGCGCTGATCATGTGACTGATCATGCGCTGATCATGTTTGCTATCATACACTGATCATGTGCCTCTGGAGGCAATAAACAAAGAGATGAGTAGGCACGAATCAAACAGTCAGCAGGCAATAATCATGGAACTCAGGTGTGAGGAATCATGCTGCTCAGCTGGCAATAATCAAGCAGCTGAACAGGCAGGAATTACGCAGCACAGCTGGCAATTGTCAAGCAGATGACAGGCAGGAATCGTGCAGCTCAGCTGGCAATTGTCAAGCAGATGAGCAGACAGTAATCACGCAGCTCAGCAGGCCCAGATCACGTGACTGAGCATGCACTGTTCACGTGGCTGATCATACACTGATCACGTGATGATCATGCACTGATCACTTGTATATCATGCACTGATCACGTGGCTGATCATACACTGTTCACGTGTCTGACCATGCACTGATCACGTGGCTGATCATACACAGCTCACGTAACTGATCATGCACTGATCACGTGGCTGATCATGCACTGATCACGTGGCTGATCATGCACTGATCACGTGGCTATCATGCACTGATCACGTGGCTGATCATGCACTGATCACGTAGCAACCATGCACTGATCACGTGACTGATCATGCACTGATCACGTAACTGATCATGCACTGATCACGTGGCTGATCATGCACTGATCACGTGGCTATCATGCACTGATCACGTGGCTGATCATGCACTGATCACGTGACTGATCATGCACTGATCACGTGACTGATCATGCACTGATCACGTGCTGATCATGCACTGATCACGTGGCTGATCATGCACTGATCACGTGGCTATCATGCACTGATCGCGTGGCTGATCATGCACTGATCACGTGGCTGATCATGCACTGATCACGTGACTGATCATGCACTGATCACGTGAATGATCATGCACTGATCACGTGGCTATCATGCACTGATCACGTGGCTGATCATGCACTGATCACGTGGCTACCATGTACTGATCACGTGACTGATCATGCACTGATCACGTAACTGATCATGCACTGATCACGTGGCTGATCATGCACTGATCACGTGACTGATCATGCACTGATCACGTGACTGATCATGCACTGATCACGTGGCTGATCATGCACTGATCACGCAGCTACCATGTACTGATCACGTGACTGATCATGCACTGATCACGTAATTGATCATGCACTGATCACGTGGCTGATCATGCACTGATCACGTGACTGATCATGCACTGATCACGTGACTGATCATGCACTGATCACGTGGCTATCATGCACTGATCACGTGGCTGATCATGCACTGATCACGTGCCTGATCATGCACTGATCACGTGACTGATCATGCACTGATCACGTGACTGATCATGCACTGATCACGTGGCTATCATGCACTACTCCCGTGGCTGATCATGGAATGATCATGTAGCTACCATGTACTGGTCACGTGACTGATCATGCACTGATCACGTGACTGATCATGCACTGATCACGTGGCTATCATGCACTGATCACGTGGCTGATCATGCACTGATCACGTGACTGATCATGCACTGATCACGTGACTGATCATGCACTGATCACGTAGCAGTCATGCACTGATCACCTGGCTGATCATGCACTGATCACGTGGCTATCATGCACTGATCACGTGGCTATCATGCACTGATCACGTGGCTGATCATGCACTGATACCGTGACTGAGCATGGACTGATCACATGACTATCATGTAGTGATCACGTGACTTAATGGCACTGATCATGTGACTGATCATGCGCTGATCATGTTTGCTATCATACACTGATCATGTGCCTCTGGAGGCAATAAACAAAGAGCTGAGTAGGCACGAATCAAACAGTCAGCAGGCAATAATCATGGAACTCAGGTGTGAGGAATCATGCTGCTCAGCTGGCAATAATCAAGCAGCTGAGCAGACAGTAATCACGCAGCTCAGCAGGCACTGATCACGTGACTGAGCATGCACTGTTCACGTGGCTGATCATACACTGATCACGTGACTGATCATGCACTGATCACGTGGATATCATGCACTGATCACGTGGCTGATCATGCACTGATCACGTGTCTGATCATGCACTGATCACGTGGCTGATCATGCACTGATCACGTAACTGATCATGCACTGATCACGTGGCTGATCATGCACTGATCACGTGGCTGATCATGCACTGATCACGTGGCTATCATGCACTGATCACGTGGCTGATCATGCACTGATCACGTGACTGATCATGCACTGATCACGTGACTGATCATGCACTGATCACGTAACTGATCATGCACTGATCACGTGGCTGATCATGCACTGATCACGTGACTGATCATGCACTGATCACGTGGCTATCATGCACTGATCACGTGGCTGATCATGCAATGATCACGTAGCTACCATGTACTGGTCACGTGACTGATCATGCACTGATCACGTAATTGATCATGCACTGATCACGTGACTGATCATGCACTGATCACGTGACTGATCATGCACTGATCACGTGACTGATCATGCACTGATCACGTGGCTATCATGCACTGATCACGTGGCTGATCATGCACTGATCACGTGACTGATCATGCACTGATCACGTGACTGATCATGCACTGATCACGTGGCTATCATGCACTGATCACGTGGCTGATCATACACTGTCACGTGCCTGGTCATGCACTGATCACATGACTGATCATGCACTGATCACGTGGCTATCATGCACTACTCACGTGGCTGATTATGCAATGATCATGTAGCTACCATGTACCGGTCACGTGACTGATCATACACCCATCAGGTGACTGATCATGCACTGATCACGTGGCTGATCATGCACTGATCACCTGCCTGATCATGCACTGATCACGTGACAAATCATGCACTGATCACATGGCTATCATGAACTGATCACCTTGCTGATCATGCACTGATCACGTGGCTGATCATGCACTGATACCGTGACTCAGCATGGGCTTATCACATGACTATCATGTAGTGATCACGTGACTTAGTGGCTCTGATCATGTGACTGATCATGCACTGATCATGTTTGCTAGCATACACTGATCGTGTGCCTCTGGAGGCAATAAACAAAGAGCTGAGTAGGTACGAATCAAACAGTCAGCAGGCAATAATCATGGAACTCAGGTGTGAGGAATCATGCTGCTCAGCTGGCAATAATCAAGCAGCTGAGCAGGCAGGAATTACGCAGCACAGCTGGCAATTGTCAAGCAGATGACAGGCAGGAATCGTGCAGCTCAGCTGGCAATTGTCAAGCAGATGAGCAGACAGTAATCACGCAGCTCAGCAGGCCCAGATCACGTGACTTCGCATGCACTGTTCACGTGTCTGTTCATACACTGATCACGTGATGATCATGCACTGATCACGTGACTATCATGCACTGATCACGTGGCTGATCATACACTGTTCACGTGTCTGACCATGCACTGATCACGTGGCTGATCATACACTGCTCACGTAACTGATCATGCACTGATCACGTGGCTATCATGCACTGATCACGTGGCTGATCATGCACTGATCACGCAGCTATCATGCACTGGTCACGTGACTGATCATGCACTGATCACGTGGCTGATCATGCACTGATCACGTGACTGATCATGCACTGATCACGTGAATGATCATGCACTGATCACGTGGCTATCATGCACTGATCACGTGGCTGATCATGCACTGATCACGCAGCTACCATGTACTGGTCACGTGACTGATCATGCACTGATCACGTAACTGATCATGCACTGATCACGTGGCTGATCATGCACTGATCACGTGACTGATCATGCACTGATCACGTGACTATCATGCACTGATCACGTGGCTGATCATGCACTGATCACGCAGCTACCATGTACTGGTCACGTGACTGATCATGCACTGATCACGTAATTGATCATGCACTGATCACGTGGCTGATCATGCACTGATCACGTGACTGATCATGCACTGATCACGTGACTGATCATGCACTGATCACGTGGCTATCATGCACTGATCACGTGGCTGATCATGCACTGATCACGTGCCTGATCATGCACTGATCACATCACTGATCATGCACTGATCACGTGACTGATCATGCACTGATCACGTGGCTATCATGCACTACTCACGTGGCTGATCATGCAATGATCATGTAGCTACCATGTACTGGTCACGTGACTGATCATGCACCCATCACGTGACTGATCATGCACTGATCACGTGGCTATCATGCACTGATCACGTGGCTGATCATGCACTGATCACGTGTCTGATCATGCACTGATCACGTGACTGATCATGCACTGATCACGTAGCAGTCATGCACTGATCACGTGGCTGATCATGCACTGATCACGTGGCTATCATGCACTGATCACGTGGCTATCATGCACTGATCACGTGGCTGATCATGCACTGATCACGTGACTGATCATGCACTGATCACGTGACTGATCATGCACTGATCACGTGGCTATCATGCACTGATCACGTGGCTGATCATGCACTGATCACGCAGCTACCATGTACTGATCACGTGACTGATCATGCACTGATCACATAACTGATCATGCACTGATCACGTGGCTGATCATGCACTGATCACGTGACTGATCATGCACTGATCACGTGACTATCATGCACTGATCACGTGGCTGATCATGCACTGATCACGCAGCTACCATGTACTGATCACGTGACTGATCATGCACTGATCACGTAATTGATCATGCACTGATCACGTGGCTGATCATGCACTGATCACGTGACTGATCATGCACTGATCACGTGACTGATCATGCACTGATCACGTGGCTATCATGCACTGATCACGTGGCTGATCATGCACTGATCACGTGCCTGATCATGCACTGATCACATGACTGATCATGCACTGATCACGTGACTGATCATGCACTGATCACGTGGCTATCATGCACTACTCACGTGGCTGATCATGGAATGATCATGTAGCTACCATGTACTGGTCACGTGACTGATCATGCACTGATCACGTGACTGATCATGCACTGATCACGTGGCTATCATGCACTGATCACGTGGCTGATCATGCACTGATCACGTGCCTGGTCATGCACTGATCACGTGACTGATCATGCACTGATCACGTAGCAGTCATGCACTGATCACCTGGCTGATCATGCACTGATCACGTGGCTATCATGCACTGATCACGTGGCTATCATGCACTGATCACGTGGCTGATCATGCACTGATACCGTGACTGAGCATGGACTGATCACATGACTATCATGTAGTGATCACGTGACTTAATGGCGCTGATCATGTGACTGATCATGCGCTGATCATGTTTGCTATCATACACTGATCATGTGCCTCTGGAGGCAATAAACAAAGAGCTGAGTAGGCACGAATCAAACAGTCAGCAGGCAATAATCATGGAACTCAGGTGTGAGGAATCATGCTGCTCAGCTGGCAATAATCAAGCAGCTGAGCAGGCAGGAATTACGCAGCACAGCTGGCAATTGTCAAGCAGATGACAGGCAGGAATCATGCAGCTCAGCTGGCAATTGTCAAGCAGATGAGCAGACAGTAATCACGCAGCTCAGCAGGCCCTGATCACGTGACTGAGCATGCACTGTTCACGTGGCTGATCATGCACTGATCACGTGATTGATCATGCACTGATCACTTGGATATCATGCACTGATCACGTGGCTGATCATACACTGTTCACGTGTCTGACCATGCACTGATCACGTGGCTGATCATACACTGCTCACGTAACTGATCATGCACTGATCACGTGGCTGATCATGCACTGATCACGTGGCTGATCATGCACTGATCACGTGGCTATCATGCACTGATCACGTGGCTGATCATGCACTGATCACGTGACTGATCATGCACTGATCACGTGACTGATCATGCACTGATCACGTAATTGATCATGCACTGATCACGTGGCTGATCATGCACTGATCACGTGACTGATCATGCACTGATCACGTGGCTATCATGCACTGATCACGTGGCTGATCATGCAATGATCACGTAGCTACCATGTACTGGTCACGTGACTGATCATGCACTGATCACGTAATTGATCATGCACTGATCAGTGACTGATCATGCACTGATCACGTGACTGATCATGCACTGATCACGTGACTGATCATGCACTGATCACGTGGCTATCATGCACTGATCACGTGGCTGATCATGCACTGATCACGTGACTGATCATGCACTGATCACGTGGCTATCATGCACTGATCACGTGGCTGATCATACACTGTCACGTGCCTGGTCATGCACTGATCACATGACTGATCATGCACTGATCACGTGGCTATCATGCACTACTCACGTGGCTGATCATGCAATGATCATGTAGCTACCATGTACTGGTCACGTGACTGATCATACACCCATCAGGTGACTGATCATGCACTGATCACGTGGCTGATCATGCACTGATCACCTGCCTGGTCATGCACTGATCACGTGACAAATCATGCACTGATCACATAGCTATCATGAACTGATCACCTTGCTGATCATGCACTGATCACGTGGCTGATCATGCACTGATACCGTGACTGAGCATGGACTGATCACATGACTATCATGTAGTGATCACGTGACTTAGTGGCTCTGATCATGTGACTGATCATGCACTGATCATGTTTGCTAGCATACACTGATCGTGTGCCTCTGGAGGCAATAAACAAAGAGCTGAGTAGGCACGAATCAAACAGTCAGCAGGCAATAATCATGGAACTCAGGTGTGAGGAATCATGCTGCTCAGCTGGCAATAATCAAGCAGCTGAGCAGGCAGGAATTACACAGCACAGCTGGCAATTGTCAAGCAGATGACAGGCAGGAATCGTGCAGCTCAGCTGGCAATTGTCAAGCAGATGAGCAGACAGTAATCACGCAGCTCAGCAGGCCCAGATCACGTGACTGAGCATGCACTGTTCACGTGGCTGATCATACACTGATCACGTGATGATCATGCACTGATCACGTGACTATCATGCACTGATCACGTGGCTGATCATACACTGTTCACGTGTCTGACCATGCACTGATCACGTGGCTGATCATACACTGCTCACGTAACTGATCATGCACTGATCACGTGGCTATCATGCACTGATCACGTGGCTGATCATGCACTGATCACGTGGCTATCATGTACTGGTCACGTGACTGATCATGCACTGATCACGTGGCTGATCATGCACTGATCACGTGACTGATCATGCACTGATCACGTGAATGATCATGCACTGATAACATGGCTGTCATGCACTGATCACGTGGCTGATCATGCACTGATCACGCAGCTACCATGTACTGGTCACGTGACTGATCATGCACTGATCACGTAACTGATCATGCACTGATCACGTGGCTGATCATGCACTGATCACGTGACTGATCATGCACTGATCACGTGACTTATCATGCACTGATCACGTGGCTGATCATGCACTGATCACGCAGCTACCATGTACTGGTCACGTGACTGATCATGCACTGATCACGTAATTGATCATGCACTGATCACGTGGCTGATCATGCACTGATCACGTGACTGATCATGCACTGATCACGTGACTGATCATGCACTGATCACGTGGCTATCATGCACTGATCACGTGGCTGATCATGCACTGATCACGTGCCTGATCATGCACTGATCACATCACTGATCATGCACTGATCACGTCACTGATCATGCACTGATCACGTGGCTATCATGCACTACTCACGTGGCTGATCATGGAATGATCATGTAGCTACCATGTACTGGTCACGTGACTGATCATGCACCCATCACGTGACTGATCATGCACTGATCACGTGGCTATCATGCACTGATCACGTGGCTGATCATGCACTGATCACGTGCCTGATCATGCACTGATCACGTGACTGATCATGCACTGATCACGTAGCAGTCATGCACTGATCACCTGGCTGATCATGCACTGATCACGTGGCTATCATGCACTGATCACGTGGCTATCATGCACTGATCACGTGGCTGATCATGCACTGATCACGTGACTGATCATGCACTGATCACGTGACTGATCATGCACTGATCACGTGGCTATCATGCACTGATCACGTGGCTGATCATGCACTGATCACGCAGCTACCATGTACTGATCACGTGACTGATCATGCACTGATCACGTAACTGATCATGCACTGATCACGTGGCTGATCATGCACTGATCACGTGACTGATCATGCACTGATCACGTGACTTATCATGCACTGATCACGTGGCTGATCATGCACTGATCACGCAGCTACCATGTACTGGTCACGTGACTGATCATGCACTGATCACGTAATTGATCATGCACTGATCACGTGGCTGATCATGCACTGATCACGTGACTGATCATGCACTGATCACGTGACTGATCATGCACTGATCACGTGGCTATCATGCACTGATCACGTGGCTGATCATGCACTGATCACGTGCCTGATCATGCACTGATCACATGACTGATCATGCACTGATCACGTGACTGATCATGCACTGATCACGTGGCTATCATGCACTATCACGTGGCTGATCATGCAATGATCATGTAGCTACCATGTACTGGTCACGTGACTGATCATGCACTGATCACGTGACTGATCATGCACTGATCACGTGGCTATCATGCACTGATCACGTGGCTGATCATGCACTGATCACGTGCCTGATCATGCACTGATCACGTGACTGATCATGCACTGATCACGTAGCAGTCATGCACTGATCACCTGGCTGATCATGCACTGATCACGTGGCTATCATGCACTGATCACGTGGCTATCATGCACTGATCACGTGGCTGATCATGCACTGATACCGTGACTGAGCATGGACTGATCACATGACTATCATGTAGTGATCACGTGACTTAATGGCACTGATCATGTGACTGATCATGCGCTGATCATGTTTGCTATCATACACTGATCATGTGCCTCTGGAGGCAATAAACAAAGAGCTGAGTAGGCACGAATCAAACAGTCAGCAGGCAATAATCATGGAACTCAGGTGTGAGGAATCATGCTGCTCAGCTGGCAATAATCAAGCAGCTGAGCAGGCAGGAATTACGCAGCACAGCTGGCAATTGTCAAGCAGATGACAGGCAGGAATCATGCAGCTCAGCTGGCAATTGTCAAGCAGATGAGCAGACAGTAATCACGCAGCTCAGCAGGCCCTGATCACGTGACTGAGCATGCACTGTTCACGTGGCTGATCATACACTGATCACGTGATTGATCATGCACTGATCACTTGGATATCATGTACTGATCACGTGGGTGATCATACACTGTTCACGTGTCTGACCATGCACTGATCACGTGGCTGATCATACACTGATCACGTAACTGATCATGCACTGATCACGTGGCTGATCATGCACTGATCACGTGGCTGATCATGCACTGATCACGTGGCTGATCATGCACTGATCACGTGGCTATCATGCACTGATCACGTGGCTGATCATGCACTGATCACGTGGCTGATCATGCACTGATCACGTAGCTATCATGCACTGGTCACGTGACTGATCATGCACTGATCACGTAACTGATCATGCACTGATCACGTGGCTGATCATGCACTGATCACGTGACTGATCATGCACTGATCACGTGACTGATCATGCACTGATCACGTAACTGATCATGCACTGATCACGTGGCTGATCATGCACTGATCACGTGGCTGATCATGCACTGATCACGTGACTGATCATGCACTGATCACGTGACTGATCATGCACTGATCACGTGACTGATCATGCACTGATCACGTGGCTGATCATGCACTGATCACGTGACTGATCATGCACTGATCACGTGACTGATCATGCACTGATCACGTGGCTATCATGCACTGATCACGTGGCTGATCATGCACTGATACCGTGACTGAGCATGGACTGATCACATGACTATCATGTAGTGATCACGTGACTTAATGGCGCTGATCATGTGACTGATCATGCGCTGATCATGTTTGCTATCATACACTGATCATGTGCCTCTGGAGGCAATAAACAAAGAGCTGAGTAGGCACGAATCAAACAGTCAGCAGGCAATAATCATGGAACTCAGCTGTGAGGAATCATGCTGCTCAGCTGGCAATAATCAAGCAGCTGAGCAGGCAGGAATTACGCAGCACAGCTGGCAATTGTCAAGCAGATGACAGGCAGGAATCGTGCAGCTCAGCTGGCAATTGTCAAGCAGATGAGCAGACAGTAATCACGCAGCTCAGCAGGCCCTGATCACGTGACTGAGCATGCACTGTTCACGTGGCTGATCATACACTGATCACGTGACTGATCATGCACTGATCACTTGGATATCATGCACTGATCACGTGGCTGATCATACACTGTTCACGTGTCTGACCATGCACTGATCACGTGGCTGATCATACACTGCTCACGTAACTGATCATGCACTGATCACGTGGCTGATCATGCACTGATCACGTGGCTGATCATGCACTGATCACGTGGCTATCATGCACTGATCACGTGGCTGATCATGCACTGATCACGTGACTGATCATGCACTGATCACGTGACTGATCATGCACTGATCACGTAATTGATCATGCACTGATCACGTGGCTGATCATGCACTGATCACGTGGCTGATCATGCACTGATCACGTGACTGATCATGCACTGATCACGTGGCTATCATGCACTGATCACGTGGCTGATCATGCAATGATCACGTAGCTACCATGTACTGGTCACGTGACTGATCATGCACTGATCACGTAATTGATCATGCACTGATCACGTTGACTGATCATGCACTGATCACGTGACTGATCATGCACTGATCACGTGACTGATCATGCACTGATCACGTGGCTATCATGCACTGATCACGTGGCTGATCATGCACTGATCACGTGGCTATCATGCACTGATCACGTGGCTGATCATGCACTGATCACGTGACTGATCATGCACTGATCACGTGACTGATCATGCACTGATCACGTGGCTATCATGCACTGATCACATGCTGGTCATACACTGATCACGTGACTGATCATGCACTGATCACGTGACTGATCATGCACTGATCACGTGGCTATCATGCACTACTCACGTGGCTGATCATGCAATGATCATGTAGCTACCATGTACCGGTCACGTGACTGATCATACACCCATCAGGTGACTGATCATGCACTGATCACGTGGCTGATCATGCACTGATCACCTGCCTGATCATGCACTGATCACGTGACTAATCATGCACTGATCACATAGCTATCATGAACTGATCACCTTGCTGATCATGCACTGATCACGTGGCTGATCATGCACTGATACCGTGACTGAGCATGGACTGATCACATGACTATCATGTAGTGATCACGTGACTTAATGGCGCTGATCATGTGACTGATCATGCGCTGATCATGTTTGCTATCATACACTGATCATGTGCCTCTGGAGGCAATAAACAAAGAGCTGAGTAGGCACGAATCAAACAGTCAGCAGGCAATAATCATGGAACTCAGCTGTGAGGAATCATGCTGCTCAGCTGGCAATAATCAAGCAGCTGAGCAGGCAGGAATTACGCAGCACAGCTGGCAATTGTCAAGCAGATGACAGGCAGGAATCGTGCAGCTCAGCTGGCAATTGTCAAGCAGATGAGCAGACAGTAATCACGCAGCTCAGCAGGCCCAGATCACGTGACTGAGCATGCACTGTTCACGTGGCTGATCATACACTGATCACGTGATGATCATGCACTGATCACGTGACTATCATGCACTGATCACGTGGCTGATCATACACTGTTCACGTGTCTGACCATGCACTGATCACGTGGCTGATCATACACTGCTCACGTAACTGATCATGCACTGATCACGTGGCTATCATGCACTGATCACGTGGCTGATCATGCACTGATCACGTGGCTACCATGCACTGGTCACGTGACTGATCATGCACTGATCACGTGGCTGATCATGCACTGATCACGTGACTGATCATGCACTGATCACGTGACTGATCATGCACTGATCACGTGGCTATCATGCACTGATCACGTGGCTGATCATGCACTGATCACGCAGCTACCATGTACTGGTCACGTGACTGATCATGCACTGATCACGTAACTGATCATGCACTGATCACGTGGCTGATCATGCACTGATCACGTGACTGATCATGCACTGATCACGTGACTGATCATGCACTGATCACGTGGCTATCATGCACTGATCACGTGGCTGACATGCACTGATCACGCAGCTACCATGCACTGATCACGTGACTGATCATGCACTGATCACGTAATTGATCATGCACTGATCACGTGGCTGATCATGCACTGATCACGTGACTGATCATGCACTGATCACGTGACTGATCATGCACTGATCACGTGGCTATCATGCACTGATCACGTGGCTGATCATGCACTGATCACGTGCCTGATCATGCACTGATCACATGACTGATCATGCACTGATCACGTGACTGATCATGCACTGATCACGTGGCTATCATGCACTACTCACGTGGCTGATCATGCAATGATCATGTAGCTACCATGTACTGGTCACGTGACTGATCATGCACTGATCACGTGACTGATCATGCACTGATCACGTGGCTATCATGCACTGATCACGTGGCTGATCATGCACTGATCACGTGCCTGGTCATGCACTGATCACGTGACTGATCATGCACTGATCACGTAGCAGTCATGCACTGATCACCTGGCTGATCATGCACTGATCACGTGGCTATCATGCACTGATCACGTGGCTATCATGCACTGATCACGTGGCTGATCATGCACTGATACCGTGACTGAGCATGGACTGATCACATGACTATCATGTAGTGATCACGTGACTTAATGGCGCTGATCATGTGACTGATCATGCGCTGATCATGTTTGCTATCATACACTGATCATGTGCCTCTGGAGGCAATAAACAAAGAGCTGAGTAGGCACGAATCAAACAGTCAGCAGGCAATAATCATGGAACTCAGCTGTGAGGAATCATGCTGCTCAGCTGGCAATAATCAAGCAGCTGAGCAGGCAGGAATTACGCAGCACAGCTGACAATTGTCAAGCAGATGACAGGCAGGAATCGTGCAGCTCAGCTGGCAATTGTCAAGCAGATGAGCAGACAGTAATCACGCAGCTCAGCAGGCCCAGATCACGTGACTGAGCATGCACTGTTCACGTGGCTGATCATACACTGATCACGTGGATATCATGCACTGATCACGTGGCTGATCACACACTGATCACGTGTCTGATCATGCACTGATCACGTGGCTGATCATGCACTGATCACGTGACTGATCATGCACTGATCACGTAACTGATCATGCACTGATCACGTGGCTGATCATGCACTGATCACGTGGCTACCATGCACTGGTCACGTGACTGATCATGCACTGATCACGTGATTGATCATGCACTGATCACGTGGCTGATCATGCACTGATCACGTGACTGATCATGCACTGATCACGTGACTGATCATGCACTGATCACGTGGCTATCATGCACTGCTCACGTGGCTGATCATGCACTGATCACGCAGCTACCATGTACTGGTCACGTGACTGATCATGCACTGATCACGTAATTGATCATGCACTGATCACGTGGCTTATCATGCACTGATCATGTGACTGATCATGCACTGATCATGTTTGGTGTCATACACTGATCATGTGCCTCTGGAGGCAATGAACAAAGAGCTGAGTAGGCAGGAATCAGTCAGCAGGCACTAATCATGGAACTCAGCTCTGAGAAATCATGCTGCTCAGCTGGCAATAATCAAGTAGCTGAGCAGGCAGGGATTACGCAGCACAGGTGGCAATTGTCAAGCAGATGACAGGCAGGAATCGTGCAGCTCAGCTGGCAATTGTCAAGAGATGAGCAGACAGTAATCACGCAGCTCAGCAGGCCCTGATCACGTGACTGAGCATGCACTGTTCACGTGGCTGATCATACACTGATCACGTGACTGATCATGCACTGATCACGTGGCTATCATGCACTGATCACGTGGCTGATCATGCACTGATCACGTAGCTACCATGCACTGATCACGTGACTGATCATGCACTGATCACGTGGCTATCATGCACTGATCACGTGGCTGATCATGCACTGATCACGTGGCTGATCATGCACTGATCACGTGGCTGATCATGCACTGATCACGTGACTGATCATGCACTGATCACGTGGCTGATCATGCACTGATCACGTGGCTATCATGCACTGATCACGTGGCTGATCATGCATGATCACGCAGCTACCATGCACTGATCACGTGACTGATCATGCACTGATCACGTGACTGATCATGCACTGATCACGTGGCTATCATGCACTGATCACGTGGCTGATCATGCACTGATCACGTAGCTACCATGTACTGGTCACGTGACTGATCATGCACTGATCACGTGACTGATCATGCACTGATCACGTGGCTGATCATGCACTGATCACGTGGCTGATCATGCACTGATCACGTGACTGATCATGCACTGATCACGTGACTGATCATGCACTGATCACGTGGCTATCATGCACTGATCACGTGGCTGATCATGCACTGATCACGTGGCTGATCATGCACTGATCACGTGACTGATCATGCACTGATCACGTGGCTGATCATGCACTGATCACGTGGCTGATCATGCACTGATCACGTGGCTATCATGCACTGATCACGTGGCTATCATGCACTGATCACGTGGCTGATCATGCACTGATACCGTGACTGAGCATGGACTGATCACATGACTATCATGTAGTGATCACGTGACTTAATGGCACTGATCATGTGACTGATCATGCGCTGATCATGTTTGCTATCATACACTGATCATGTGCCTCTGGAGGCAATAAACAAAGAGCTGAGTAGGCACGAATCAAACAGTCAGCAGGCAATAATCATGGAACTCAGGTGTGAGGAATCATGCTGCTCAGCTGGCAATAATCAAGCAGCTGAGCAGGCAGGAATTACGCAGCACAGCTGGCAATTGTCAAGCAGATGACAGGCAGGAATCGTGCAGCTCAGCTGGCAATTGTCAAGCAGATGAGCAGACAGTAATCACGCAGCTCAGCAGGCCCTGATCACGTGACTGAGCATGCACTGTTCACGTGGCTGATCATACACTGATCACGTGACTGATCATGCACTGATCACGTGGATATCATGCACTGATCACGTGGCTGATCATACACTGATCACGTGACTGATCATGCACTGATCACGTGGCTGATCATGCACTGATCACGTGACTGATCATGCACTGATCACGTGGCTATCATGCACTGATCACGTGGCTGATCATGCACTGATCACGTGGCTATCATGCACTGATCACGTGACTGATCATGCACTGATCACGTCTATATCATGCACTGATCACGTGACTGATCATGCACTGATCACGTGATGATCATGCACTGATCACGTGGCTATCATGCACTGATCACGGGACTGATCATGCACTGATCACGTCTATATCATGCACTGATCACATGACTGATCATGCACTGATCACGTGGATGATCATGCACTGATCATGTGACTGATCATGCACTGATCACGTGGCTGATCATGCACTGATCACGTGACTGATCATGCACTGATCACGTGGCTATCATGCACTGATCACGTGGCTATCATGCACTGATCACGTGGCTGATCATGCACTGATCACGTGTCTGATCATGCACTGATCACGTGGCTGATCATGCACTGATCACGGAACTGATCATGCACTGATCACGTGGCTATCATGCACTGATCACGTGGCTGATCATGCACTGATCACGTGGCTGATCACACACTGTCACGTGACATATCATGCACTGATCACGTGGCACTCATGCACTGATCACGTGGCTGATCATACACTGCTCACGTAACTCATGCACACATCACGTGGCTATCATGCACTGATCACGTGGCTGTCATGCAATGATCACGTAGCAACCATATACTGGTCACGTGACTGATCATGCACTGATCACGTAAATGATCATGCACTGATCACGTGACTGATCATGCACTGATCACGTGACTGATCATGCACTGATCACGTGGCTATCATGCACTGCTCACGTGGCTGATCATGCACTGATCACGTAGCAACCATGTACTGGTCACGTGACTGATCATGCACTGATCACGTAATTGATCATGCACTGATCACGTGGCTGATCATGCACTGATCACGTGGCTGATCACACATGATCACGTGACTGATCATGCACTGATCACGTGGCTATCATGCACTGATCACGTGGCTGTCATGCACTGATCACGTGGATATCATGCACTGATCACGTGGCTGATCACACACGATCACATGACTGATCATGCACTGATCACGTGGCTATCATGCACTGATCACGTGGCTATCATGCACTGATCACGTGGCTGATCATGCAATGATCACGTAGCTACCATGTACTGGTCACGTGACTGATCATGCACTGATCACGTAATTGATCATGCACTGATCACGTGGCTGATCATGCACTGATCACGTGACTGATCATGCACTGATCACGTGACTGATCATGCACTGATCACGTGGCTATCATGCACTGATCACGTGGCTGACATACACTGATCACGTGCCTGATCATGCACTGATCACGTGGCTGATCATGCACTGATCACGTGACTGATCATGCACTGATCACGTGTCTGATCATGCACTGATCACGTGGCTATCATGCACTGCTCACGTGGCTGATCATGCCATGATCACGCAGCTACCATGTACTGGTCACATGACTGATCATGCACTGATCACGTGACTGATCATGCAGTGATCACGTGGCTATCATGCACTACTCACGTGGCTGATCATGCAATGATCATGTAGCTACCATGTACAGGTCACGTGAATGATCATACACCCATCAGGTGACTGATCATGCACTGATCACGTGGCTATCATGCACTGATCACGAGACTGATCATGCACTGATCACGTCTATATCATGCACTGATCACATGACTGCCCATGCACTGATCACGTGGATGATCATACACTAATCTTGTGACAGATCATGCACTGATCACGTGGCTGATCATGCACTGATACCGTGACTGAGCATGGACTGATCACATGACTATCATGTAGTGATCACGTGACTTAATGGCGCTGATCATGTGACTGATCATGCGCTGATCATGTTTGCTATCATACACTGATCATGTGCCTCTGGAGGCAATAAACAAAGAGCTGAGTAGGCACGAATCAAACAGTCAGCAGGCAATAATCATGGAACTCAGGTGTGAGGAATCATGCTGCTCAGCTGGCAATAATCAAGCAGCTGAGCAGGCAGGAATTACGCAGCACAGCTGGCAATTGTCAAGCAGATGACAGGCAGGAATCGTGCAGCTCAGCTGGCAATTGTCAAGCAGATGAGCAGACAGTAATCACGCAGCTCAGCAGGCCCAGATCACGTGACTGAGCATGCACTGTTCACGTGGCTGATCATACACTGATCACGTGATGATCATGCACTGATCACTTGGATATCATGCACTGATCACGTGGCTGATCATACACTGTTCACGTGTCTGACCATGCACTGATCACGTGGCTGATCATACACTGCTCACGTAACTGATCATGCACTGATCACGTGGCTATCATGCACTGATCACGTGGCTGAACATGCACTGTTCACGTGGCTGATCACACACCTGTCACGTGACATATCATGCACTGATCACGTGGCACTCATGCACTGATCACGTGGCTGATCATACTCTGCTCACGTGACTCATGCACACATCACGTGGCTATCATGCACTGCTCACGTGGCTCGTCATGGAATGATCACGTAGCAACCATATACTGGTCACGTGACTGATCATGCAAGATCACGTAAATGATCATGCACTGTTCACGTGACTGATCATGTACTGATCACGTGACTGATCATGCACTGATCACGTGGCTATCATGCTCTGCTCACGTGGCTGATCATGCAACGATCACGTAGCAACCATGTACTGGTCACGTGACTGATCATGCACTGATCACGTAATTGATCCTGCACTGATCACGTGGCTCATCATGCACTGATCACGTGGCTGATCACACATGTATCACGTGACTGATCATGCACTGATCACGTGGCTCTCATGCACTGATCACGTGGCTGTCATGCACTGATCACGTGGATATCATGCACTGATCACGTGGCTGATCACACACGTATCACATGACTGATCATGCACTGATCACGTGGCTATCATGCACTGATCACGTGGCTATCATGCACTGATCACGTGGCTGATCATGCAATGATCACGTAGCTACCATGTACTGGTCACGTGACTGATCATGCACTGATCACGTAATTGATCATGCACTGATCATGTGGCTGATCATGCACTGATCACGTGGCTGATCATGCACTGATCACGTGACTGATCATGCACTGATCACGTGACTGATCATGCACTGATCACGTGGCTATCATGCACTGATCACGTGGCTGACATACACTGATCACGTGCCTGATCATGCACTGATCACGTGGCTGATCATGCACTGATCACGTGACTGATCATGCACTGATCACGTGTCTGATCATGCACTGATCACGTGGCTATCATGCACTGATCACGTGGCTGATCATGCCATGATCACGCAGCTACCATGTACTGGTCACATGACTGATCATGTGACTGATCATGCACTGATCACGTGGCTATCATGCACTACTCACGTGGCTGATCATGCAATGATCATGTAGCTACCATGTACAGGTCACGTGAATGATCATACACCCATCAGGTGACTGATCATGCACTGATCACGTGGCTATCATGCACTGATCACGAGACTGATCATGCACTGATCACGTCTATATCATGCACTGATCACATGACTGCCCATGCACTGATCACGTGGATGATCATACACTAATCAGTGACAGATCATGCACTGATCACGTGGCTGATCATGCACTGATACCGTGACTGAGCATGGACTGATCACATGACTATCATGTAGTGATCACGTGACTTAATGGCGCTGATCATGTGACTGATCATGCGCTGATCATGTTTGCTATCATACACTGATCATGTGCCTCTGGAGGCAATAAACAAAGAGCTGAGTAGGCACGAATCAAACAGTCAGCAGGCAATAATCATGGAACTCAGGTGTGAGGAATCATGCTGCTCAGCTGGCAATAATCAAGCAGCTGAGCAGGCAGGAATTACGCAGCACAGCTGGCAATTGTCAAGCAGATGACAGGCAGGAATCGTGCAGCTCAGCTGGCAATTGTCAAGCAGATGAGCAGACAGTAATCACGCAGCTCAGCAGGCCCAGATCACGTGACTGAGCATGCACTGTTCACGTGGCTGATCATACACTGATCACGTGATGATCATGCACTGATCACTTGGATATCATGCACTGATCACGTGGCTGATCATGCACTGTTCACGTCTATATCATGCACTGATCACGTGACTGATCATGCACTGATCACGTGGCTGATCATGCACTGATCACGTGACTGATCATGCACTGATCACGTGGCTGATCATGCACTGATCACGTGACTGATCATGCACTGATCACGTGGCTATCATGCACTGATCACGTGGCTATCATGCACTGATCACGTGGCTGATCATGCACTGATCACGTCTGTCATGCACTGATCACGTGGCTGATCATGCACTGATCACGTGACTGATCATGCACTGATCACGTGGCTATCATGCACTGATCACGTGGCTGATCATGCACTGATCACGTGGCTGATCACACACTGTCACGTGACTATCATGCACTGATCACGTGGCACTCATGCACTGATCACGTGGCTGATCATGCACTGATCACGTAACTCATGCACACATCACGTGGCTATCATGCACTGATCACGTGGCTGTCATGCACTGATCACGTAGCAACCATATACTGGTCACGTGACTGATCATGCACTGATCACGTAATGATCATGCACTGATCACGTGACTGATCATGCACTGATCACGTGACTGATCATGCACTGATCACGTGGCTATCATGCACTGATCACGTGGCTGATCATGCACTGATCACGTAGCTACCATGCACTGATCACGTGACTGATCATGCACTGATCACGTAACTGATCATGCACTGATCACGTGGCTGATCATGCACTGATCACGTGGCTGATCATGCACTGATCACGTGGATATCATGCACTGATCACGTGGCTGATCACACACGATCACATGACTGATCATGCACTGATCACGTGGCTATCATGCACTGATCACGTGGCTATCATGCACTGATCACGTGGCTGATCATGCAATGATCACGTAGCTACCATGTACTGGTCACGTGACTGATCATGCACTGATCACGTAATTGATCATGCACTGATCACGTGGCTGATCATGCACTGATCACGTGGCTGATCATGCACTGATCACGTAACTGATCATGCACTGATCACGTGACTGATCATGCACTGATCACGTGGCTATCATGCACTGATCACGTGGCTGATCATACACTGATCACGTGCCTGATCATGCACTGATCACGTGGCTGATCATGCACTGATCACGTGACTGATCATGCACTGATCACGTGTCTGATCATGCACTGATCACGTGGCTATCATGCACTGCTCACGTGGCTGATCATGCCATGATCACGCAGCTACCATGTACTGGTCACATGACTGATCATGCACTGATCACGTGACTGATCATGCACTGATCACGTGGCTATCATGCACTACTCACGTGGCTGATCATGCAATGATCATGTAGCTACCATGTACAGGTCACGTGAATGATCATACACCCATCAGGTGACTGATCATGCACTGATCACGTGGCTATCATGCACTGATCACGAGACTGATCATGCACTGATCACGTCTATATCATGCACTGATCACATGACTGCCCATGCACTGATCACGTGGATGATCATACACTAATCTTGTGACAGATCATGCACTGATCACGTGGCTGATCATGCACTGATACCGTGACTGAGCATGGACTGATCACATGACTATCATGTAGTGATCACGTGACTTAATGGCGCTGATCATGTGACTGATCATGCGCTGATCATGTTTGCTATCATACACTGATCATGTGCCTCTGGAGGCAATAAACAAAGAGCTGAGTAGGCACGAATCAAACAGTCAGCAGGCAATAATCATGGAACTCAGGTGTGAGGAATCATGCTGCTCAGCTGGCAATAATCAAGCAGCTGAGCAGGCAGGAATTACGCAGCACAGCTGGCAATTGTCAAGCAGATGACAGGCAGGAATCGTGCAGCTCAGCTGGCAATTGTCAAGCAGATGAGCAGACAGTAATCACGCAGCTCAGCAGGCCCAGATCACGTGACTGAGCATGCACTGTTCACGTGGCTGATCATACACTGATCACGTGATGATCATGCACTGATCACTTGGATATCATGCACTGATCACGTGGCTGATCATACACTGTTCACGTGTCTGACCATGCACTGATCACGTGGCTGATCATACACTGCTCACGTAACTGATCATGCACTGATCACGTGGCTATCATGCACTGATCACGTGGCTGAACATGCACTGTTCACGTGGCTGATCACACACCTGTCACGTGACATATCATGCACTGATCACGTGGCACTCATGCACTGATCACGTGGCTGATCATACTCTGCTCACGTAACTCATGCACACATCACGTGGCTATCATGCACTGCTCACGTGGCTCGTCATGGAATGATCACGTAGCTACCATATACTGGTCACGTGACTGATCATGCACTGATCACGTAAATGATCATGCACTGTTCACGTGACTGATCATGTACTGATCACGTGACTGATCATGCACTGATCACGTGGCTATCATGCTCTGCTCACGTGGCTGATCATGCAACGATCACGTAGCAACCATGTACTGGTCACGTGACTGATCATGCACTGATCACGTAATTGATCATGCACTGATCACGTGGCTCATCATGCACTGATCACGTGGCTGATCACACATGTATCACGTGACTGATCATGCACTGATCACGTGGCTATCATGCACTGATCACGTGGCTGTCATGCACTGATCACGTGGCTGATCATGCACTGATCACGTGGCTATCATGCACTGATCACGTGACTGATCATGCACTGATCACGTGGCTGATCATGCACTGATCACGTGGCTGATCATGCACTGATCACGTGGCTGATCATGCACTGATCACGTGGCTGATCATGCACTGATCACGTGACTGATCATGCACTGATCACGTGGCTATCATGCACTGATCACGTGGCTGATCATGCACTGATCACGTGCCTGATCATGCACTGATCACGTGGCTGATCATGCACTGATCACGTGGCTGATCATGCACTGATCACGTGGCTGATCATGCACTGATCACGTGGCTATCATGCACTGATCACGTGGCTGATCATGCATGATCACGCAGCTATCATGCACTGGTCACGTGACTGATCATGCACTGATCACGTGACTGATCATGCACTGATCACGTGGCTATCATGCACTGATCACGTGGCTGATCATGCACTGATCACGTAGCTACCATGTACTGATCACGTGACTGATCATGCACTGATCAGGTGACTGATCATGCACTGATCACGTGGCTATCATGCACTGATCACGTGACTGATCATGCACTGATCACGTCTATATCATGCACTGATCACGTGACTGCCCATGCACTGATCACGTGGCTGATCATGCACTGATCACGTGACAGATCATGCACTGATCACGTGGCTGATCATGCACTATCACGTGGCTGATCATGCACTGATCACGTGGCTATCATGCACTGATCACGTGGCTATCATGCACTGATCACGTGGCTGATCATGCACTGATCACGTAGCTATCATGCACTGATCACGTGACTGATCATGCACTGATCACGTAATTGATCATGCACTGATCACGTGGCTGATCATGCACTGATCACGTGGCTGATCATGCACTGATCACGTGACTGATCATGCACTGATCACGTGACTGATCATGCACTGATCACGTGGCTATCATGCACTGATCACGTGGCTGATCATGCACTGATCACGTGGCTGATCATGCACTGATCACGTGGCTGATCATGCACTGATCACGTGACTGATCATGCACTGATCACGTGACTGATCATGCACTGATCACGTGGCTATCATGCACTGATCACGTGGCTGATCATGCACTGATCACGTGGCTGATCATGCACTGATCACGTGACTGATCATGCACTGATCACGTGACTGATCATGCACTGATCACGTGGCTATCATGCACTGATCACGTGGCTGATCATGCACTGATCACGTGGCTATCATGCACTGATCACGTGGCTGATCATGCACTGATCACGTGACTGATCATGCACTGATCACGTAACTGATCATGCACTGATCACGTGGCTATCATGCACTGATCACGTGGCTGATCATGCACTGATCACGTGGCTATCATGCACTGATCACATGGCTGGTCATACACTGATCACGTGACTGATCATGCACTGATCACGTGGCTGATCATGCACTGATCACGTGGCTATCATGCACTGATCACGTGGCTGATCATGCACTGATCACGTGCCTGATCATGCACAGATTACGTGACTGATCATGCACTGATCACGTGGCTATCATGCACTACCACGTGGCTGATTATGCAATGATCATGTAGCTACCATGTACCGGTTAGGTGACTGATCATACACCCATCAGGTGACGGATCATGCACTGATCACGTGGCTGATCATACACTGATAACCTGCCTGGTCATGCACAGATCACCTGACAAATCATGAACTGATCACTAGCTATCATGAACTGATCACCTTGCTGATCATGCCCTGATCACGTGGCTGATCATGCACTGATACCGTGACTCAGCATGGACTTATCACATGACTATCATGTAGTGATCACGTGACTTAGTGGCTCTGATCATGTGACTGATCATGCGCTGATCATGTTTGCTAGCATACACTGATCGTGTGCCTCTGGAGGCAATAAACAAAGAGCTGAGTAGGCACGAATCAAACAGTCAGCAGGCAATAATCATGGAACTCAGGTGTGAGGAATCATGCTGCTCAGTTGGCAATAATCAAGCAGCTGAGCAGGCAGGAATTACGCAGCACAGCTGGCAATTGTCAAGCAGATGACAGGCAGGAATCGTGCAGCTCAGCTGGCAATTGTCAAGCAGATGAGCAGACAGTAATCACGCAGCTCAGCAGGCCCAGATCACGTGACTTCGCATGCACTATTCACGTGTCTGTTCATACACTGATCACGTGATGAACATGCACTGATCACGTGACTGACCATGCACTGATCACGTGGCTGATCATACACTGTTCACGTGTCTGACCATGCACTGATCACGTGGCTGATCATACACTGCTCAGGTAACTGATCATGCACTGATCACGTGCTATCATGCACTGATCACGTGGCTGATCATGAAATGATCACGCAGCTACCATGTACTGGTCACGTGACTGATAATGCACTGATCATGTGGCTGATCATGCACTGATCATGTGACTGATCATGCACTGATCACGTGGCTGAACATGCACTGTTCACGTGGCTGATCACACACCTGTCACGTGACATATCATGCACTGATCACGTGGCACTCATGCACTGATCACGTGGCTGATCATACTCTGCTCACGTAACTCATGCACACATCACGTGGCTATCATGCACTGCTCACGTGGTTCGTCATGGAATGATCACGTAGCAACCATATACTGGTAACGCGACTGATCATGCAAAGATCACGTAAATGATCATGCACTGTTCACGTGACTGATCATGTACTGATCACGTGACTGATCATGCACTGACCACGTGGCTATCATGCTCTTCTCACGTGGCTGATCATGCAACAATCACGTAGCAACCATGTACTGGTCACGTGACTGATCATGCACTGATCACGTAATTGATCCTGCACTGATCACGTGGCTCATCATGCACTGATCACGTGGCTGATGACACATGTATCACGTGACTGATCATGCACTGATCACGTGGCTCTCATGCACTGATCACGTGGCTGTCATGCACTGATCACGTGGATATCATGCACTGATCACGTGGCTGATCACACACGTATCACATGACTGATCATGCACTGATCACGTGGCTATCATGCACTGATCACGTGGCTATCATGCACTGATCATGTGGCTGATCAGGCAATGATCACATAGCTACCATGTACTGGTCACGTGACTGATCATGCACTGATCACGTAATTGATCCTGCACTGATCACGTGGCTCATCATGCACTGCTCACGTGGCTGATCACACATGTATCACGTGACTGATCATGCACTGATCACGTGGCTCTCATGCACTGATCACGAGACTGATCATGCACTGTTCACCTCTATATCATGCACTGATCACATGACTGCCCGTGCACTGATCACGTGGATGATCATACACTAATCTTGTGACAGATCATGCACTGATCACGGGCTGATCATGCACTGATACCGTGACTGAGCATGGACTGATCACATGACTATCATGTAGTGATCACGTGACTTAATGGCCCTGATCATGTGACTGATCATGCGCTGATCATGTTTGCTATCATACACTGATCATGTGCCTCTGGAGGCAATAAACAAAGAGCTGAGTAGGCACGAATCAAACAGTCAGCAGGCAATAATCATGGAACTCAGGTGTGAGGAATCATGCTGCTCAGCTGGCAATAATCAAGCAGCTGAACAGGCAGGAATTACCCAGCACAGCTGGCAATTGTCAAGCAGATGACAGGCAGGAATCGTGCAGCTCAGCTGGCATTGTCAAGCAGATGAGCAGACAGTAATCACGCAGCTCAGCAGGCCCAGATCACGTGACTGAGCATGCACTGTTCACGTGGCTGATCATACACTGATCACGTGATGATCATGCACTGATCACTTGGATATCATGCACTGATCACGTGGCTGATCATACACTGTTGACGTGTCTGACCATGCACTGATCACGTGGCTGATCATACACAGCTCACGTAACTGATCATGCACTAATCACGTAATTGATCATGCACTGATCACGTGGCTGATCATGCACTGATCACGTGGCTATCATGCACTGCTCACGTGGCTAATCATGCACTAATCACGTGACTGACCATGCACTGATCACGTGACTGATCATGCAATGATCACGTGAATGATCATGCACTGATAACGTGGCTATCATGCACTGATCACTTGGCTGGTCATACACTGATCACGCAGCTACCATGTACTGGTCACGTGACTGATCATGCACTGATGACATAACTGATCATGCACTGATCATGTGGCTCATCATGCACTGATCACTTGACTGATCATGCACTGATCACATGACTTATCATGCACTGATCACGTGGCTATCATGCACTGATCACATGGCTGGTCATACACTGATCACGAGCCTGGTCATGAACAGATTACATCACTGATCATGCACTGATCACGTCACTATCATGCACTGATCACGTGGTTATCATGCACTACTCACGTGGCTGATCATGCAATGATCATGTAGCTACCATGTACCGGTCACGTGACTGATCATACACCTCAGGTGACTTATCATGCACTGATCACGTGCTATCATGCACTGTTCACGTGGCTGATCATATACTGATCACCTGCTGGTCATGCACAGATCACGTGACTAATCATGAACTGATCACGTAGCAGTTATTCACTGATCACCTGGCTGATCATGGACTGATCACGTGGCTATCATGCAATGATCACGTGGCTATCATGCACTGATCACGTGGCTGATCATGCACTGATACCGTGACTGAGCATGGACTGATCACATGACTATCATGTAGTGATCACGTGACTTAATGGCGCTGACCATGTGACTGATCATGCGCTGGGCATGTTTGCTATCATACACTGATCATGTGCCTCTGGAGGCATAAACAAAGAGCTGAGTAGGCCGAATCAAACAGTCAGCAGGCAATAATCATGGAACTCAGCTGTGAGGAATCATGCTGCTCAGCTGGCAATAATCAAGCAGCTGAGCAGGCAGGAATTACGCAGCACAGCTGGCAATTGTCAAGCAGATGACAGGCAGGAATCGTGCAGCTCAGCTGGCAATTGTCAAGCAGATGAGCAGACAGTAATCACGCAGCTCAGCAGGCCCTGATCACGTGACTGGCATGCACTGTTCACTGGCTGATCATACACTGCTCACGTGATGATCAAGCACTGATCACTTGGATATCATGCACTGATCACGTGGCTAATCATACACTGTTCACGGTCTGACCATGCACTGATCACGTGGCGGATCATACACTGCTCACGTAACTGATCATGCACTGATCACGTTGATCATGCACTGATCACGTGGCTGATCATGCAATGTTCACGTAGCTACCATGTACTGGTCCGTGGTGATCATGCACTGATCACCTAATTGATCATGCACTGATCACGTGGATGATCATGCACTGAACACGTGACTGATCATGCACTGAACACGTGACCTATCATGCACTGATCACGTGGATATCATGCACTGCTCACGTGGCTGATCATGCAGTGATCACGCAGCTACCATGTACTGTCACATGACTGATCATGCACTGATCACGTAATTGATCATGCACTGATCATTGGCTGATCATGCACTGATCACGTGACTGATCATGCACTGATCACGTGACTGATCATGCACTGATCACGTAATTGATCATGCACTGATCATTTGCTGATCATGCACTGATCACGTGGCTGATCATGCACTGATCACGTGGCTGATCATGCACTGATCACGTGGCTATCATGCACTGCTCACGTGGCTGTTCATGCAATGATCACGTATCTACCATGTACTGGTCACGTGGTGATCATGCACTGATCACGAATTGATCATGCACTGATCAGTTGACTTATCATGCACTGTTCACGTGAGTGATCATGCACTGATCACGTGACTGATCATGCACTGATCTCGTGGCTATCATGCCGGCTCATGTGGCTGATCATGCACTGATCACGTGGCTATCATGCACTGATCACATGGCTGGTCATACACTGATCACGTGACTGATCATGCACTGATCACGGACTGATCATGCACTGATCACGTGGCATCATGCACTGATCACATGGCTGGTCATACACTGATCACGTGCCTGGTCATGCACAGATTACATGACTGATCATGCACTGATCACGTGGCTATCATGCACTACCACGTGGCTGATCATGCAATGATCATGTAGCTACCATGTACCGTGTAGGTGACTGATCATACACCCATCAGGTGACGGATCATGCACTGATCACGGGCTGATCATACACTGAAAACCTGCCTGGTCATGCACAGATCACCTGACAAATCATGAACTGATCATAGCTATCATGAACTGATCACCTTGCTGATCATGCCTGATCACGTGGCTGATCATGCACTGATACCGTGACTCAGCATGGACTGATCACATGACTATCATGTAGTGATCACGTGACTTAATGGCTCTGATCATGTGACTGATCATGCGCTGATCATGTTTGCTAGCATACACTGATCGTGTGCCTCTGGAGGCAATAAACAAAGAGCTGAATAGACATGAATCAAACAGTCAGCAGGCATAATCATGGAACTCAGGTGTGAGGAATCATGCTGCTCACTGGCAATAATCAAGCAGCTGAGCAGGCAGGAATTACGCAGAACAGCTGGCAATTGTCAACCAGATGACAGGCAGGAATCGTGAAGCTCAGCTGGCATTGTCAAGCAGATGAGCAGACAGTAATCACGCAGCTCAGCAGGCCCAGATCACGTGACTTCGCATGCACTATTCACGTGTCTGTTCATACACTGATCACGTGATGAACATGCACTGATCACGTGACTGACCATGCACTGATCATGTGGCTGATCATACACTGTTCACATGTCTGACCATGCACTGATCACGTGGCTGATCATACACTGCTCAGGTAACTGATCATGCACTGATCACGTGGCTATCATGCACTGATCACGTGGCTGATCATGAAATGATCACGCAGCTACCATGTACTGGTCACGTGAATGATAATGCACTGATCATGTGGCTGATCATGCACTGATCACGTGACTGATCATGCACTGATCAGTGAATATCATGCACTGATAACGGGCTATCATGCACTGATCACTTGGCTGGTCATACACTGATCACGCAGCTACCATGTACTGGTCACGTGACTGATCATGCACTGATGACATAACTGATCATGCACTGATCACGTGGCTATCATGCACTGATCACATGGCTGGTCATACACTGATCACGAGCCTGGTCATGAACAGATTACATCACTGATCATGCACTGATCACGTCACTATCATGCACTGATCACGTGGTTATCATGCACTCTCCGTGGCTGATCATGCAATGATCATGTAGCTACCATGTACGGTCACGGACTATCATACACCCTCAGGTGACTTATCATGCACTGATCACGTGGCTATCATGCATGTTCACGCTGATCATATACTGATCACTGCCTGGTCATGCACAGATCACGTGACTAATCATGAACTGATCACGTAGCAGTTATTCACTGATCACCTGGCTGATCATGGACTGATCACGGGCTATCATGCATGATCACGTGCTATCATGCACTGATCACGTGGCTATCATGCACTGATACCGTGACTGAGCATGGACTGATCACATGACTATCATGTAGTGATCACGGACTTAATGCGCTGATCATGTGACTGATCATGCGCTGCATGTTTGCTATCATACACTGATCGTGCTCTGGAGGCAATAAACAAAGAGCTGAGTAGCACGAATCAGTCAGCAGGCATAATCATGGAACTCAGCTGTGAGGAATCATGCTGCTCAGCTGGCAATAATCAAGCAGCTGAACAGGCAGGAATTACGCAGCACAGCTGGCATTGTCAAGCAGATGACAGGCAGGAATCGTGCAGCTCAGCTGGCAATTGTCAAGCAGATGAGCAGACAGTAATCACGCAGCTCAGCAGGCCCTGATCACGTGACTGAGCATGCACTGTTCAACTGGCTGATCATACACTGCTCACGTGATTGATCAAGCACTGATCACTTGGATATCATGCACTGATCACGTGGCTAATCATACACTGTTCACGTGTCTGACCATGCACTGATCACGTGGATCATACACTGCTCCGATCTGATCATGCACTGATCACGTAATTATCATGCACTGATCACGTGGCTGATCATGCACTGTCACGAGCTACCATGTACTGGTCCGTGAGTGATCTGCACTGATCACCTAATTGATCATGCACTGATCACGTGATATCATGCACTGAACACGTGACTGATCATGCACTGATCACGACTTATCATGCACTGATCACGTGGATATCATGCACTGCTCACGTGGCTGATCATGCAGTGATCACGCATACCATGTACTGGTCACATGACTGATCATGCACTGATCACGTAATTGATCATGCACTGATCACCTGGCTTATCATGCATCATCATGTGACTGATCATGTACTGATCATGTTTGGTGTCATACACTGATCATGCATCTGAGGCAATGAACAAAGAGCTGGTAGGCAGGAATCAGTCAGCAGCTCTAATCATGGAACTCAGCTCTGAGAAATCATGCTGTCACTGGTAATAATCAAGTAGATGAGCAGGCAGGATTACGCAGCACAGGTGGCATTGTCAAGGAGATGACAGGCAGGAATCGTGCAGCTCACTGGCAATTGTCAAAGAGATGAGCAGACAGTAATCACGCAGCTCAGCAGGCCTGATCACGTGACAGAGCATGCACTGTTCGCTGATCCCACCCTATCATATGCTGATCATGCACTGATCACGGGCTATCATGCACTGCTCATGTGGCTATCGGAATGATCAAGCTACCATGCTGGTCACGTCTGATCATGCACTGATCATGGCTCTCATGCACTGATCACTTGGCTGACATACACTGATCACGTGCCTGATCATCACTGATCACGTGACTGATCATGCACTGATCACGTGACTGATCATGCACTGATCTCGTGTCTATCATGCACTGATCACGTGGCTTCATGCACTGTCCGTGGCTGATCATGTGACTGATCATGCACTGATCACGTGACTGATCATCCAGTGATCACGTGGCTATCGTGCACTACTCACATGGCTGATCATGCAATGATCATGTAGCTACCATGTACAGGTCACGTGAATGATCATGCACCCATCAGGTGACTGATCATGCACTGATCACGTGGCTGATCATGCACTGATCACGTGGCTGATCATGCACTGATCACGTGACTGATCATGCACTGATCACGTGGCTATCATGCACTGATCACTTGGCTGGACATACACTGATCACGTGCCTGGTCATGCACTGATCACGTGGCTGATCATGCACTGATCACGTGACTGATCATGCACTGATCTCCTGTCTGATCATGCACTGATCACGTGACTATCATGCACTGATCACGTGACTGATCATGCACTGATCACGTCTATAATATGCACTGATCACATGACTGCCCATGCACTGATCACGTGGATGATCATACACTAATCATGTGACAGATCATGCACTGATGACATGATTGCGCATGCACTGATCACGTGACTGATCATGCACTGCTCACGTGGCTATCATGCACTGATGACGTGGCTGATCATGCACTGATCATGTGACTGATCATGCACTGATCACGTAGCTATCATGCACTGGTCACTGGTCTGATCATACACTCATCTCGGGACTGATCGTGCACTGATTGCGGCGCTATCATGAATTGACTACATGACTCCACATGCCTGATCACGGCATGATCATGCACTGATCACGTGACTACCATGCACTGATCACGTGACTGATCATGCACTGATCACGTGGCTATCATGCACTGATCATTTGGCTGGTCATACACTGATCATGTGCCTGATCATGCACTGATCACGTGGCTGATCATGCACTGATCACGTGTCTGATCATGCAATGATCACGTAGCTACCATATGCGTCACGCGACTGATTATGCACAGATCACGTAAATGATCATGCACTGATCACGTGACTGATCATGTACTGATCAAGTGACTGATCATGCACTGATCACGTAATTGATCCTGCACTGATCACGTGGCTATCATGCACTGATGACGTGGCTGATCATGCACTGATCATGTGACTGATCATGCACTGATCACGTAGCTATCATGCACTGGTCACTGGTCTGATCATACACTCATCTCGTGGCTGATCATGCACTGATTGCGGCGCTATCATGAATTGACTACATGACTCACATGCCCTGATCACGTGGATGATCATGCACTGATCACGTGACTACCATGCACTGATCACGTGACTGATCATGCACTGATTACGTGGCTGATCATGCACTGATCATGTGGCTGTCATACACTGATCATGTGCCTGGTCATGCACTGATCACGTGGCTGATCATGCACTGATCACGTGACTGGTCATGCAATGATCACGTAGCTATCATGCACTGATCACGCGACTGATTATGCACAGATCACGTAAATGATCATGCACTGTTCACGTGACTGATCATGTACTGATCACGTGACTGATCATGCACTGATCACGTAACTGATCCTGCACTGATCACGTGGCTCATCATGCACTGATCACGTGGCTGATCACACTGTATCACGTGACTGATCATGCACTGATCACTTGGCTCTCATGCACTGACCACGTGGCTATCATGCTCTGCTCACGTGGCTGATCATGCAACGGTCACGTAGCAACCATGTACTGGTCACATGACTGATCATGCACTGATCACGTAATTGATCATGCACTGATCACGTGGCTTATCATGCACTGATCACGTGGCTGATCACACATGTATCACGTGACTGATCATGCACTGATCACTTGGCTCTCATGCACTGATCACGTGGCTATAATGCACTGATCACGTGGATATCATGCACTGATCACGTCGCTGATCACACACGTTATCACATGACTGATCATGCACTGATCATGTGGGTGTCATGCACTGATCACCTGGCTATCATGCACTGATCACGTGGCTGATCACGCAATGATCACGTAGCTACCATGTACTGGTCACGTGACTGATCATGCACTGATCACGTAACTGATCCTGCACTGATCACATGGCTCATCACGCACTGATCAGGTGGCTGATCATACACTGTATCACGTGACTGATCATGTACAAACCACGTGAATAATCATGAAGTGATCACGTGGCTATCCTGCACTGACCACGTGGCTAACATGCACTGATCACGTGGCTGATCATACACTGTTCACGTGTCTGACCATGCACTGATCACGTGGCTGACCATACACTGCTCACGTGACTGATCATGCACTGATCACGTGGCTATCATGCACTGATCACGTGACTGATCATGCACTGGTCATGTGACGGATCTTGCCCTGATCAAGTGGCTATCATGCACTGCTCACGTGGTTGATCATGCAATGATCATGTAGCTACCATGTACCGGTCACGTGACCGATCATGCACCCATCAGGTGACTGATCATGTACTGATCACGTGGCTATATTGCACTGATCACGTGGCTATCATGCACTGATCACGTGGTGAACATGCACTGATCACGTGGCTGATCATGCACCTGTCACGTGACTGATCATGCACTGATAACGTGGCACTCATGCACTGATCACAGGGCTGATCATGCTCTGATCACGTGACTGATCATGCACATATCACGTGGCCATCATGCACAGATCACTTGGCTGGTCATGCAATGATCACGTAGCTACCATATACTGGTCACGTGGTTCATCATGCACTGATTTCACGTAAATGATCATGCACTGTTCAAGTGACTGATCATGCACTGATCACGTGATGATCATGCACTGATCACGTGGCTATCATGCACTGCTCACGTGGCTGGTCATGCAGTCATCATGTAGCATCCATGTACTGGTCACGTGACTGATCATGCACTGATCACGTAATTGATCATGCACTGATCACGTGGCTGATCATGCACTGATCACGTGACTGTTCATGAACTGATCACTTGACTGATCATGCACTGATCACGTGGCTGATCATGCACTGATCACGTGGCTGATCATACACTGATCACGTGCCTGATCATGCACAGATCACGTGACTGATCATGCACTGATCACGTGGCTATAATTCACTGATCACGTGGATTTCATACACTGATTACGTTCCTGTCATGCACAGATCACGTGGCTGATCATGAACTGATCACGTGGCTATCATGCACTGATCACTTGGCTGATCATGCACTGATCACGTGGCTGATCATGCACTGATCACGTGGCTGATCATGCACTGCTCATGTGGCTGAACATGCAATGATCACGTGTCTATCATGCAGTGCTCACATGGCTGATCATGCAATGATCACGTAGCTACCATGTACTGGTCACGTGACTGATCATGCAAAGTTAACGTAATTGATCATGCACAGATTACGTGGCTGATCATGCACTGATCACGTGACTGATCATGCACTGATCACGTAGCTATCATGCACTGCTCACGTGGCTGATCAAGTACAGATCACGTGACTGAGCATGCACTGATCACGTGGCTATCATGCACTGGTCACTTGGCTGATCATACACTCATCACATGCTGATCGAGCACTGATTACGTTGCTGATCATGCATTGACTACATGACTCATCATGCACTGATCACGTGGCTGATCATGCACTGATCACGTGGCTGATCATGCACTGATCACGTGGCTGATTATGCACTGATCACGTGACTGATCATGCACTGATCACGTGGCTATCATGCACTTCTCACGTGGCTGATCATGCAATGATCGCGTAGCTACCATGTACTGGTCACGTGACTGATCATGCACTGATCACGTAACTGATCATGCACTGGTCATGTGGCTGATCATGCACTGATCACGTGGCTGATCATGCACTGATCACGTGGCTATCATGCACTGATCACTTGGCTGGTCATGCACTGATCACGTGCCTCGATCATGCACTGATCACGTGGCTGATCATGCACTGATCACGTGACTGATCATGCACTGCTCACGTGGCTATCATGCAGTGATCACGTGGCTATCATGCACTGATCACGTGGCTGATCATGCAATGATCACGTAGCTACCATATACTGGTCACGTGACTGGTCATGCACTGATCACGTGGCTGATCATGCACTGATCACGTGACTGATCATGCACTGTTCACGAGACTGATCATGCACTGATCACGTGGATGATCATGCACTGATCACGTGTCTGATCATGCACTGATCACGTGTCTGAGCATGCACTGCTCACATGGCTGATCATACACTGTTCACGTAACTGATCATGCACTGATCACGTGGCTCAGCAGGCACTGATCACGTGGCTGAACATGCACTGTTCACGTGGCTGATCACGCACCTGATCACGTGGCTGATCATGCACTGATCACGTGGCACTCATGCACTGCTCACGTGGCTGATCATGCACTGATCACGTAGCTACCATGCACTGATCACGTGGCTATCATGCACTTCTCACTTGGCTGATCATGCACTGATCACGTGGCTACCATATACTGATCACGTGACTGGTCATGCACTGATCCCGTGGCTGATCATGCACTGATCACGTGACTGATCATGCACTGATCACGTGACTGATCATGCACTGATCACGTGGCTATCATGCACTGATCACGTGGCTGATCATGCGATGATCATGTAGCTACCACGTACTGGTCATGTGACTGATCATGCACCCATCACGTGACTGATCATGCACTGATCACGTGGCTCATCATGCACTGCTCACGTGGCTGATCACGCACGTATCACGTGACTGATCATGCACTGATCACGTGACTATCATGCACTGATCACGGGGCTATCATTCACTGATCACGTGGCTATCATGCACTGATCACGTGGCTGATCATGCACGTATCACGTGACTGATCATGCACTGATCACGTGGCTATCATGCACTGATCACATGGCTGGACATGCACTGATCACGTGACTGGTCATGCACTGATCACGTGACTGATCATGCACTGATCACGTGGCTGATCATGCACTGCTACGTGCCTGATCATGCACTGATCACGTGGCTATCATGCACTGATCACGTGGCTGATCATGCACTGATCACGTAGTTGATCATGCACTGGTCATGTGGCTGATTATGCACTGATCACGTGACTGATCATGCACTGTTCACGTGACTCATCATGCACTGCTCACGTGGCTATCATGCACTGATCACTTGGCTGGCCATACTGATCACGTGACTCGATCATACACCCATCAGGTGGCTGATCATGCACTGATCACGTGACTGATCATGCACTGATCACATGACTATCATGCACTGATCACGTGGCTATCATGCACAGATCACATGACTGCCCATGCACTGATCACGTGCAATCATACACTGATCATGTGACAGATCATGCACTGATCACGTGGCTGATCATGCACTGATACCGTGACTGAGCATGGACTGATCACTTGACTATCATTTAGTGATCACGTGGCTTAATGGCGCTGATCATGTGACTGATCATGCGCTGATCATGTTTGCTATCATACACTGATCATGTGCCTCTGGAGGCAATAAACATGAGCTGAGTAGGCACGAATCATACAGTCAGCAGGCAATAATCATGGAACTCAGCTGTGAGGAATCATGCTGCTCAGCTGGCAATAATCAAGCAGCTGAGCAGGCAGGAATTACGCAGCACAGCTGGCAATTTTCAAGCAGATGACAGGCAGGAATCGTGCAGCTCAGCTGGCAATTGTCAAGCAGATGAGCAGACAGTAATCACGCAGCTCAGCAGGCCCTGATCACGTGACTGAGCATGCACTGTTCACGTGGCTTATCATACACTTATCACGTGATTGATCATGCACTGATCACTTGGATATCATGCACTGATCACGTGGCTGATCATACACTGTTCACGTGTCTGACCATGCACTGATCACGTGGCTGATCATACACTGCTCACGTAACTGATCATGCACTGATCACGTGGCTATCATGCACTGATCACGTGGCTGATCATGCACTGTTCACGTGGCTGATCACACACCTGATCACGTGACATATCATGCACTGATCCCGTGGCACTCATGCACTGATCACCTGGCTTATCATACTCTGCTCACGTAACTGATCATGCACTGATCACGTGGCTATCATGCACTGCTCACGTGGTTCGTCATGGAATGATCACGTAGCTACCATATACTGGTCACGTGACTGATCATGCACAGATCACGTAAATGATCATGGACTGTTCACGTGACTGATCATGTACTGATCACGTGACTGATCATGCACTGATCACGTGGCTATCATGCTCTGCTCACGTGGCTGATCATGCAACGATCACGTAGCAACCATGTACTGGTCTCGTGACTGATCATGCACTGATCACGTAATTGATCCTGCACTGATCACGTGGCTGATCATGCACTGATCACGTGGCTGATCACACACATATCACGTGACTGATCATGTACAGATCCCGTGACTAATCATGAGGTGATCACGTGGCTATCCTGCACTGATCACTTGGATATCATGCACTGATCACGTGGCTGATCACGCACGTATCACGTGACTGATCATGCACTGATCACGTGGCTATCATGCACAGATCCCGTGGCTTATCATGCAATGATCACGTAGCTACCATGTACTGGTCACGTGACTGATCATGCACTGATCACGTGGCTGATCATGCACTGATCACGTGACTGATCATGCACTGATCACGTGGCTGATCATGCACTGATCACGTGGCTATCATGCACTGCTCAGGTGGCTGATCATGCACTGATCACGCAGCTATCATGCACTGGTCACGTGACTGATCATGCACTGATCACGTAACTGATCATGCACTGATCACGTGGCTTATCATGCACTGATCATGTGATTCATCATGTGCTGATCATGTTTGCTGTCATACACTGATCATGTGCCTCTGGAGGCAATGAACAAAGAGCTGAGTAGGCACGAATCAGTAGGCAATAATCATGGAACTCAGCTGTGAGAAATCATGCTGCTCAGCTGGCAATAATCAAGCAGCTGAGCAGGCAGGAATTACGCAGCACAGGTGGCAATTGTCAAGCAGATGACAGGCAGGAATCGTGCAGCTCAGCTGGCAATTGTCAAGCAGATGAGCAGACAGTAATCACGCAGCTCAGCAGGCCCTGATCATGTGACTGAGCATGCACTGTTCACGTCGCTGATCACACACCGATCACGTGAATGATCATGCACTGATCACTTGGATCTCATGCACTGATCACGTGATTGCGCATGCATTGATCACGAATTGTATGCACTGCTCACGTGGCTGATCATGCACTGATCACGTGGCTGATCATGCACTGATCACGTAACTGATCATGCACTGATCACGTAGCTATCATGCACTGGTCACTGGTCTGATCATGCACTCATCTCGGGACTGATCGTGCACTGATTGCGGCGCTATCATGCATTGACTACATGACTCCACATGCCCTGATCACGTGCATGATCATGCACTGATCACGTGGCTGATCATGCACTGATCACGTGACTGATCATGCACTGATCACGTGGCTACCATGCACTGATCATTTGGCTGGTCATACACTGATAATGTGCCTGGTCATGCACTGATCATGTGGCTGATCATGCACTGCTCACGTGTCTGGTCATGCAATGATCACGTAGCAACCATATACTGGTCACGTGACTGATTATGCAAAGATCACGTAAATGATCATGCACTGTTCCCGTGACTGATCATGTACTAATCACGTGACTGATCATGCACTGATCACGTGGCTATCATGCTCTGCTCACGTGGGTGATCATGCAATGATCACGTAGCAACCATGTACTGGTCACCTGACTGATCATTCACTGATCATGTAATTGATCCAGCACTAATCACGTGGCTCATCATGCACTGATCACGTGGCTGATCACACACTGATCACGTGACTGATCATGCACTGATCACGTGGCTCTCATGCCCTGATCACGTGGCTGATCATAGCACTGTTCACGTGGATGATCATGCACTGATCACGTGGCTGATCATACACTGCTAACGTAACTGACCATGCACTGATCACGTGGCTATCATGCACTGGATCACGTGGCTGAACATGCACTGTTCATGTGGCTGATCACACACCTGTCACGTGTCATATCATGCACTGATCACGTGGCACTCATGCACTGATCACGTGGCTGATCATACTCTGCTCACGTAACTCATGCACACATCACGTGGCTATCATGCACTGATCACGTGGCTGATCATGGAATGATCACGTAGCAACCATATACTGGTCACGTGACTGATCATGCACTGATCACGTAAATGATCATGCACTGATCACGTGGCTGATCATGCACTGATCACGTGACGGATCATGCACTGATCACGTAGCTATCATGCACTGATCACGTGGCTGATCATGCAACGATCACGTAGCAACCATGTACTGGTCACGTGACTGATCATGCACTGATCACGTAATTGATCCTGCACTGATCACGTGGCTGATCATGCACTGATCACGTGGCTGATCACACATGTATCACGTGACTGATCATGCACTGATCACGTGGCTTTCATGCACTGATCACGTGGCTGTCATGCACTGATCACGTGGATATCATGCACTGATCACGTGGCTGATCACACACGTATCACATGACTGATCATGCACTGATCACGTAGCTATCATGCACTGATCACGTGGCTATCATGCACTGATCATGTGGCTGATCATGCAATGATCACATAGCTACCATGTACTGGTCACGTGACTGATCATGCACTGATCACGTAATTGATCCTGCACTGATCACGTGGCTCATCATGCACTGATCACGTGGCTGATCACACATGTATCACGTGACTGATCATGCACTGATCACGTGGCTCTCATGCACTGATCACGAGACTGATCATGCACTGTTCACGTCTATATCATGCACTGATCACGTGACTGCCCGTGCACTGATCACGTGGCTGATCATGCACTGATCTTGTGACAGATCATGCACTGATCACGTGGCTGATCATGCACTGATACCGTGACTGAGCATGGACTGATCACATGACTATCATGTAGTGATCACGTGACTTAATGGCGCTGATCATGTGACTGATCATGCGCTGATCATGTTTGCTATCATACACTGATCATGTGCCTCTGGAGGCAATAAACAAAGAGCTGAGTAGGCACGAATCAAACAGTCAGCAGGCAATAATCATGGAACTCAGGTGTGAGGAATCATGCTGCTCAGCTGGCAATAATCAAGCAGCTGAACAGGCAGGAATTACGCAGCACAGCTGGCAATTGTCAAGCAGATGACAGGCAGGAATCGTGCAGCTCAGCTGGCAATTGTAAAGCAGATGAGCAGACAGTAATCACGCAGCTCAGCAGGCCCAGATCACGTGACTGAGCATGCACTGTTCACGTGGCTGATCATGCACTGATCACGTGATTGATCATGCACTGATCACGTGGCTGATCATGCACTGATCACGTGGGTGATCATACACTGTTGACGTGTCTGACCATGCACTGATCACGTAGGCTGATCATACACTGCTCACGTAACTGATCATGCACTAATCACGTAATTGATCATGCACTGATCACGTGGCTGATCATGCACTGATCACGTGGCTATCATGCACTGCTCACGTGGCTGATCATGCACTGATCACGTGACTGACCATGCACTGATCACGTGACTGATCATGCACTGATCACGTAACTGATCATGCACTGATCATTTGCTGATCATGCACTGATCACGTGGCTGATCATGCACTGATCACGTGACTGATCATGCACTGATCACGTGGCTATCATGCACTGCTCACGTGGCTGTTCATGCAATGATCACGTATCTACCATGTACTGGTCACGTGAGTGATCATGCACTGATCACGTAATTGATCATGCACTGATCAGTTGACTTATCATGCACTGTTCACGTGAGTGATCATGCACTGATCACGTGACTGATCATGCACTGATCTCGTGGCTATCATGCCCGGCTCATGTGGCTGATCATGCACTGATCACGTGGCTATCATGCACTGATCACATGGCTGGTCATACACTGATCACGTGACTGATCATGCACTGATCACGTGACTGATCATGCACTGATCACGTGGCTATCATGCACTGATCACATGGCTGGTCATACACTGATCACGTGCCTGGTCATGCACAGATTACATGACTGATCATGCACTGATCACGTGGCTATCATGCCCTACTCACGTGGCTGATCATGCAATGATCATGTAGCTACCATGTACCGGTTAGGTGACTGATCATACACCCATCAGGTGACGGATCATGCACTGATCACGTGGCTGATCATACACTGATAACCTGCCTGGTCATGCACAGGTCACGTGACAAATCATGAACTGATCACATAGCTATCATGAACTGATCACCTTGCTGATCATGCACTGATCACGTGGCTGATCATGCACTGATACCGTGACTCAGCATGGACTGATCACATGACTATCATGTAGTGATCACGTGACTTAATGGCTCTGATCATGTGACTGATCATGCGCTGATCATGTTTGCTATCATACACTGATCGTGTGCCTCTGGAGGCAATAAACAAAGAGCTGAGTAGGCACGAATCAAACAGTCAGCAGGCAATAATCATGGAACTCAGGTGTGAGGAATCATGCTGCTCAGCTGGCAATAATCAAGCAGCTGAGCAGGCAGGAATTACGCAGAACAGCTGGCAATTGTCAAGCAGATGACAGGCAGGAATCGTGAAGCTCAGCTGGCAATTGTCAAGCAGATGAGCAGACAGTAATCACGCAGCTCAGCAGGCCCAGATCACGTGACTTCGCATGCACTATTCACGTGTCTGTTCATACACTGATCACGTGATGAACATGCACTGATCACGTGACTGACCATGCACTGATCATGTGGCTGATCATACACTGTTCACGTGTCTGACCATGCACTGATCACGTGGCTGATCATACACTGCTCAGGTAACTGATCATGCACTGATCACGTGGCTATCATGCACTGATCACGTGGCTGATCATGCACTGATCACGCAGCTACCATGTACTGGTCACGTGACTGATAATGCACTGATCATGTGGCTGATCATGCACTGATCACGTGACTGATCATGCACTGATCACGTGACTGATCATGCACTGATCACGTGGCTATCATGCACTGATCACGTGGCTGATCATGCACTGATCACGCAGCTACCATGTACTGGTCACGTGACTGATCATGCACTGATGACATAACTGATCATGCACTGATCATGTGGCTGATCATGCACTGATCACTTGACTGATCATGCACTGATCACGTGACTGATCATGCACTGATCACGTGGCTATCATGCACTGATCACGTGGCTGGTCATACACTGATCACATGCCTGGTCATGAACAGATTACATCACTGATCATGCACTGATCACGTCACTGATCATGCACTGATCACGTGGTTATCATGCACTACTCACGTGGCTGATCATGCAATGATCATGTAGCTACCATGTACCGGTCACGTGACTGATCATACACCATCAGGTGACTGATCATGCACTGATCACGTGGCTATCATGCACTGTTCACGTGGCTGTTCATATACTGATCACCTGCCTGGTCATGCACAGATCACGTGACTAATCATGAACTGATCACGTAGCAGTCATTCACTGATCACCTGGCTGATCATGCACTGATCACGTGGCTATCATGCAATGATCACGTGGCTATCATGCACTGATCACGTGGCTGATCATGCACTGATACCGTGACTGAGCATGGACTGATCACATGACTATCATGTAGTGATCACGTGACTTAATGGCGCTGACCATGTGACTGATCATGCGCTGGGCATGTTTGCTATCATACACTGATCATGTGCCTCTGGAGGCAATAAACAAAGAGCTGAGTAGGCACGAATCAAACAGTCAGCAGGCAATAATCATGGAACTCAGCTGTGAGGAATCATGCTGCTCAGCTGGCAATAATCAAGCAGCTGAGCAGGCAGGAATTACGCAGCACAGCTGGCAATTGTCAAGCAGATGACAGGCAGGAATCGTGCAGCTCAGCTGGCAATTGTCAAGCAGATGAGCAGACAGTAATCACGCAGCTCAGCAGGCCCTGATCACGTGACTGAGCATGCACTGTTCAACTGGCTGATCATACACTGCTCACGTGATTGATCAAGCACTGATCACTTGGATATCATGCACTGATCACGTGGCTAATCATACACTGTTCACGTGTCTGACCATGCACTGATCACGTGGCGGATCATACACTGCTCACGTAACTGATCATGCACTGATCACGTAATTGATCATGCACTGATCACGTGGCTGATCATGCACTGATCACGTAGCTACCATGCACTGGTCACGTGGTGATCATGCACTGATCACCTAATTGATCATGCACTGATCACGTGGCTGATCATGCACTGAACACGTGACTGATCATGCACTGAACACGTGACCTATCATGCACTGATCACGTGGATATCATGCACTGCTCACGTGGCTGATCATGCAGTGATCACGCAGCTACCATGTACTGGTCACATGACTGATCATGCACTGATCACGTAATTGATCATGCACTGATCACCTGGCTTATCATGCATTCATCATGTGACTGATCATGTGCTGATCATGTTTGGTGTCACACACTGATCATGTGCATCTGGAGGCAATGAACAAAGAGCTGAGTAGGCAGGAATCAGTCAGCAGGCTCTAATCATGGAACTCAGCTCTGAGAAATCATGCTGCTCAGCTGGCAATAATCAAGTAGATGAGCAGGCAGGATTACGCAGCACAGGTGGCAATTGTCAAGCAGATGACAGGCAGGAATCGTGCAGCTCAGCTGGCAATTGTCAAAGAGATGAGCAGACAGTAATCACGCAGCTCAGCAGGCCCTGATCACGTGACAGAGCATGCACTGTTCACGTCGCTGATCCCACACCTATCATATGGCTGATCATGCACTGATCACGTGGCTATCATGCACTGCTCACGTGGCTGATCTGGCAATGATCACGTAGCTACCATGTACTGGTCACGTGACTGATCATGCACTGATCACTTGGCTCTCATGCACTGATCACTTGGCTGGACATACACTGATAACGTGCCTGGTCATGCACTGATCACGTGGCTGATCATGCACTGATCACGTGACTGATCATGCACTGATCTCGTGTCTGATCATGCACTGATCACGTGGCTATCATGCACTGCTCACGTGGCTGATCATGCGATGATCACGCAGCTACCATGTACTGGTCACATGACTGATCATGCACTGATCACGTGACTGATCATCCAGTGATCACGTGGCTATCGTGCACTACTCACATGGCTGATCATGCAATGATCATGTAGCTACCATGTACAGGTCACGTGAATGATCATACACCCATCAGGTGACTGATCATGCACTGATCACGTGGCTGATCATGCACTGATCACGTGGCTGATCATACACTGATCACGTGACTGATCATGCACTGATCACGTGACTGATCATGCACTGATCACGTGGCTATCATGCACTGATCACTTGGCTGGACATACACTGATCACGTGCCTGGTCATGCACTGATCACGTGGCTGATCATGCACTGATCACGTGACTGATCATGCACTGATCTCCTGTCTGATCATGCACTGATCACGTGGCTATCATGCACTGCTCTCGTGGCTGATCATGCACTGATCACGGCGCTACCATGTACTGGTCACATGACTGATCATGCACTGATCACGTGACTGATCATGCACTGATCACGTGGCTTATCATGCACTGATCACGTGACTGCTCATGCACTGATCACGTGACTGATCATGCACTGATCACGTGGCTGATCATGCACTGATCACGCGGCTGATCATGCACTGATCACGTGACTGATCATGCACTGATCACGTGGCTATCATGCACTGGTCACGTGGACTGATCATGCACTGATCACGTGACTGATCGTGCACTGATCCGCGCTATCATGCACTGATCACGTGACTGAGCATGCCCTGATCACGTGGCTGATCATGCACTGATCACGTGACTGATCATGCACTGATCACGTGACTGATCATGCACTGATCACGTGGCTGATCATGCACTGATCACGTGGCTGATCATGCACTGATCACGTGCCTGGTCATGCACTGATCACGTGGCTGATCATGCACTGCTCACGTGACTGAGCAGGCACTGATCACGTAGCTACCATACACTGATCATGCGACTGAGCATGCACTGATCACGTGACTGAGCATGCACTGATCACGTGACTGAGCATGTACTGATCACGTGACTGATCATGCACTGATCACGTAGCTGAGCAGGCACTGATCACGTGGCTATCATGCACTGATCACGTGGCTGATCATACCGATCACGTGACTGATCATGCACTGATCACTTGGCTGATCATGCACTGATCACGTGGCTGATCATGCACTGATCACGTGGCTGATCATGCACTGATCACGTGGCAATCATGCACTGGTCACGTGACTGATCATGCACTGATCACGTAGCTGATCATGCACTGATCACGTGGCTGATCATGCACTGATCACGTGGCTGATCACACATGATCACGTGACTGATCATGCACTGATCACGTGGCTCTCATGCACTGATCACGTGGCTGATCATGCACTGATCACGTGGCTGATCATGCACTGATCACGTGGCTGATCATGCACTGATCACGTGACTGATCATGCACTGATCACGTGACTGATCATGCACTGATCACGTGGCTGATCATGCACTGCTCACGTGGCTGATCATGCACTGATCACGTAGCTGACCATGCACTGATCACGTGACTGATCATGCACTGATCACGTGATTGATCCTGCACTGATCACGTGGCTCATCACGCACTGATAACGTGGCTGATCATACACTGTCACGTGACTGACCATGCACTGATCACGTGGCTGATCATGCACTGATCACGTGGCTGATCATGCACTGATCACGTGGCTATCATGCACTGATCACGTGGCTGAACATGCACTGTTCACGTGGCTGATCACGCACCTGATCACGTGACTTATCATGCACTGATCACGTGGCTCTCATGCACTGATCACGTGTCTGATCATACTCTGATCACGTGACTCATGCACAGATCACGTGGCTATCATGCACTGCTCACGTGGCTCGTCATGGAATGATCACGTAGCTACCATATACTGGTCACGTGACTGATCATGCACTGAGATCACGTAACTGATCATGCACTGATCACGTGACTGATCATGCACTGATCACGTGACTGATCATGCACTGATCACGTGGCTATCATGCTCTGCTCACGTGGCTGATCATGCACTGATCACGTAGCAACCATGTACTGGTCACGTGACTGATCATGCACTGATCACGTAATTGATCATGCACTGATCACGTGGCTTATCATGCACTGATCACGTGGCTGATCACGCACATGTATCACGTGACTGATCATGCACTGATCACGTGGCTCTCATGCACTGATCACGTGGCTGTCATGCACTGATCACGGATATCATGCACTGATCACGTGGCTGATCATGCACTGATCACGTGGCTGATCATGCACTGATCACGTGGCTGATCATGCACTGATCACGTGGCTGATCATGCACTGATCACGTGGCTGATCATGCACTGATCACGTGGCTATCATGCACTGATCACGTGGCTGATCATGCACTGATCACGTGGCTGATCATGCACTGATCACGTGGACTGATCATGCACTGATCACGTGGCTGATCATGCACTGATCACGTGGCTGATCATGCACTGATCACGTGGCTGATCATGCACTGATCACGTAGCTATCATGCACTGATCACGTGACTGATCATGCACTGATCACGTGGCTGATCATGCACTGATCACGTGGCTGATCATGCACTGATCACGTGACTGATCATGCACTGATCACGTGGCTGATCATGCACTGCTCACGTGGCTGATCATGCACTGATCACGTGACTGATCATGCACTGATCACGTGGCTATCATGCACTGATCACGTGGCTGATCATGATCACGTGACTGATCATGCACTGATCACGTGGACTACCATGCACTGATCACGTGACTGATCATGCACTGATCACGTGACTGATCATGCACTGATCACGTGGCTGATCATGCACTGATCACGTGACTGATCATGCACTGATCACGTAACTGATCATGCACTGATCACGTGGCTGATCATGCACTGCTCACGTGGCTGATCATGCAATGATCACGTGGCTGACCATGTACTGGTCACGTGACTGATCATGCACTGATCACGTGACTGATCATGCACTGATCACGTGGCTGATCATGCACTGATCACGTGACTGATCATGCACTGATCACGTGGCTGATCATGCACTGATCACGTGGCTGATCATGCACTGATCACGTGGCTGATCATGCACTGATCACGTGGCTGATCATGCACTGATCACGTGGCTGATCATGCACTGATCACGTGGCTGATCATGCACTGATCACGTGGCTATCATGCACTGATCACGTGCCTGATCATGCACTGATCACGTGGCTGATCATGCACTGGTCACGTGACTGATCATGCACTGATCACGTGGCTGATCATGCACTGATCACGTGACTGATCATGCACTGATCACGTGGCTGATCATGCACTGATCACGTGGCTGATCATGCACTGTTCACGTGGCTGATCATGCACCTGATCACGTGACTGATCATGCACTGATCACGTGGCACTCATGCACTGATCACGTGGCTGATCATACACTGCTCACGTGACTGATCATGCACAGATCACGTGGCTATCATGCACTGATCACGTGGCTGATCATGCACTGATCACGTGGCTGACCATGTACTGGTCACGTGACTGATCATGCACTGATCACGTAACTGATCATGCACTGTTCACGTGACTGATCATGCACTGATCACGTGACTGATCATGCACTGATCACGTGGCTATCATGCACTGCTCACGTGGCTGATCATGCACTGATCACGTAGCGACCATGCACTGGTCACGTGACTGATCATGCACTGATCACGTGACTGATCATGCACTGATCACGTGGCTATCATGCACTGATCACGTGGCTGATCATGCACTGTTCACGTGTCTGACCATGCACTGATCACGTGGCTGATCATGCACTGCTCACGTGGCTGATCATGCACTGATCACGTGGCTATCATGCACTGATCACGTGGCTGATCATGCACTGTTCACGTGGCTGATCACGCACCTGATCACGTGACTGATCATGCACTGATCACGTGGCACTCATGCACTGATCACGTGGCTGATCATGCACTGATCACGTGACTGATCATGCACTGATCACGTGGCTATCATGCACTGATCACGTGGCTGGTCATGCACTGATCACGTAGCTACCATGCACTGATCACGTGACTGATCATGCACAGATCACGTAACTGATCATGCACTGATCACGTGACTGATCATGCACTGATCACGTGACTGATCATGCACTGATCACGTGGCTATCATGCACTGCTCACGTGGCTGATCATGCAATGATCACGTAGCAACCATGTACTGGTCACGTGACTGATCATGCACTGATCACGTGACTGATCATGCACTGATCACGTGGCTCATCATGCACTGATCACGTGGCTGATCATGCACGGATCACGTGACTGATCATGCACTGATCACGTGGCTATCATGCACTGATCACGTGGCTGATCATGCACTGATCACGTGGATATCATGCACTGATCACGTGGCTGATCACACACGCATCACGTGACTGATCATGCACTGATCACGTGGCTATCATGCACTGATCACGTGGCTGATCATGCACTGATCACGTGACTAATCATGCACTGATCACGTGACTGATCATGCACTGATCACGTGGCTGATCATGCACTGATCACGTGGCTGATCATGCACTGATCAGGCGGCTGATCATGCACTGGTCACGTGACTGATCATGCACTGATCACGTAGTTGATCATGCACTGATCACGTGGCTGATCATGCACTGATCACGTGGCTGATCATGCACTGTTCACGTGACTGATCATGCACTGATCACGTGGCTGATCATGCACTGATCACGTGGCTGGTCATGCACTGATCACGTGCCTGATCATGCACTGATCACGTGGCTGATCATGCACTGATCACGTGACTGATCATGCACTGATCACGTGGCTGATCATGCACTGATCACGTGGCTGATCATGCACTGATCACGTGGCTGATCATGCACTGATCACGTGGCTGATCATGCACTGATCACGTGACTGATCATGCACTGATCACGTGGCTGATCATGCACTGATACCGTGACTGAGCATGGACTGATCACTTGACTATCATTTAGTGATCACGTGGCTTAATGGCGCTGATCATGTGACTGATCATGCGCTGATCATGTTTGCTATCATACACTGATCATGTGCCTCTGGAGGCAATAAACATGAGCTGAGTAGGCACGAATCATACAGTCAGCAGGCAATAATCATGGAACTCAGCTGTGAGGAATCATGCTGCTCAGCTGGCAATAATCAAGCAGCTGAGCAGGCAGGAATTACGCAGCACAGCTGGCAATTTTCAAGCAGATGACAGGCAGGAATCGTGCAGCTCAGCTGGCAATTGTCAAGCAGATGAGCAGACAGTAATCACGCAGCTCAGCAGGCCCTGATCACGTGACTGAGCATGCACTGTTCACGTGGCTTATCATACACTTATCACGTGATTGATCATGCACTGATCACTTGGATATCATGCACTGATCACGTGGCTGATCATACACTGTTCACGTGTCTGACCATGCACTGATCACGTGGCTGATCATACACTGCTCACGTAGCTGATCATGCACTGATCACGTGGCTATCATGCACTGAATACGTGGCTGAACATGCACTGTTCACGTGGCTGATCACACATCTGTCACATGACATATCATGCACTGATCCCGTGGCACTCATGCACTGATCACCTGGCTTATCATACTCTGCTCACATAACTCATCATGCACACATCACGTGGCTATCATGCACTGCTCACGTGGTTCGTCATGGAATTATCACGAAGCTACCATATACTGGTCACGTGACTGATCATGCACAGATCACGTAAATGATCATGGACTGTTCACGTGACTGATCATGTACTGATCATATGATTGATAATGCACTGATCACGTGGCTATCATGCTCTGCTCACGTGGCTGATCATGCAACGATCACGTAGCAACCATGTACTGGTCTCCTGACTGATCATGCACTGATCACGTAATTGATCCTGCACTGATCACGTGGCTCATCACGCACTGATCCGATGGCTGATCACACACATATCACGTGACTGATCATGTACAGATCCCGTGACTAATCATGAGGTGATCACGTGGCTATCCTGCACTGATCACTTGGATATCATGCACTGATCACGTGGCTGATCACACACGTATCACGTGACTGATCATGCACTGATCACGTGGCTATCATGCACAGATCCCGTGGCTTATCATGCAATGATCACGTAGCTACCATGTACTGGTCACGTGACTGATCATGCACTGATCACGTGGCTGATCATGCACTGATCACGTGACTGATCATGCACTGATCACGTGGCTGATCATGCACTGATCACGTGGCTATCATGCACTGCTCAGGTGGCTGATCATGCAATGATCACGCAGCTACCATGTACTGGTCACATGACTGATCATGCACTGATCACGTAATTGATCATGCACTGATCACCTGGCTTATCATGCATTGATTATGTGATTCATCATGTGCTGATCATGTTTGCTGTCATACACTGATCATGTGCCTCTGGAGGCAATGAACAAAGAGCTGAGTAGGCAGGAATCAGTAGGCAATAATCATGGAACTCAGCTCTGAGAAATCATGCTGCTCAGCTGGCAATAATCAAGTAGATGAGCAGGCAGGAATTATGCAGCACAGGTGGGAATTGTCACGGAGATGACAGGCAGGAATCGTACAGCTCAGCTGGCAATTGTCAAGCAGATGAGCAGACAGTAATCACGCAGCTCAGCAGGCCCTGATCATGTGACTGAGCATGCACTGTTCACGTCGCTGATCACACACCTATCACGTGAATGATCATGCACTGATCACGTGGCTCTCATGCACTGATCACGTGATTGCGCATGCATTGATCACGTAATTGTATGCACTGCTCACGTGGCTATCATGCACTGATGACGTGGCTGATCATGCACTGATCATGTGACTGATCATGCACTGATCACGTAGCTATCTTGCACTGGTCACTGGTCTGATCATACACTCATCTCGGGACTGATCGTGCACTGATTGCGGCGCTATCATGCATTGACTACATGACTCCACATGCCCTGATCACGTGCATGATCATGCACTGATCACGTGACTGACCATGCACTGATCACGTGACTGATCATGCACTGATTACGTGGCTATCATGCACTGATCATTTGGCTGGTCATACACTGATAATGTGCCTGGTCATGCACTGATCATGTGGCTGATCATGCACTGCTCACGTGTCTGGTCATGCAATGATCACGTAGCTTCCATATACTGGTCACACGACTGATTATGCACAGATCACGTAAATGATCATGCACTGTTCCCGTGACTGATCATGTACTAATCACGTGACTGATCATGCACTGATCACGTGGCTATCATGCTCTCCTCACGTGGGTGATCATGCAATGATCACGTAGCAACCATGTACTGGTCACCTGACTGATCATTCACTGATCATGTAATTGATCCAGCACTAATCACGTGGCTCATCATGCACTGATCACGTGACTCTTCACGCACTGATCACTTGACTGATCATGCACTGATCACGTGGCTATAATGCCCTGATTACGTGGCTGATCATAGACTGTTCACGTGTCTGACCATGCACTGATTACGTGGCTGATCATACACTGCTAACGTAACTGACCATGCACTGATCACGTGGCTATCATGCACTGGATACGTGGCTGAACATGCACTGTTCATGTGGCTGATCACACACCTGTCACGTGTCATATCATGCACTGATCACCTGGCACTCATGCACTGATCACGTGGCTGATCATACTCTGCTCACGTAACTCATGCACACATCACGTGGCTATCATGTACTGCTCACGTGGCTCGTCATGGAATGATCACGTAGCAACCATATACTGGTAACGTGACTGATCATGCAAAGATCACGTAAATGATCATGCACTGTTCACGTGACTGATCATGTACTGATCACGTGACGGATCATGCACTGACCACGTGGCTATCATGCTCTGCTCACGTGGCTGATCATGCAACGATCACGTAGCAACCATGTACTGGTCACGTGACTGATCATGCACTGATCACGTAATTGATCCTGCACTGATCACGTGGCTCATCATGCACTGATCACGTGGCTGATCACACATGTATCACGTGACTGATCATGCACTGATCACGTGGCTCTCATGCACTGATCACGTGGCTGTCATGCACTGATCACGTGGATATCATGCACTGATCACGTGGCTGATCACACACGTATCACATGACTGATCATGCACTGATCACATAGCTATCATGCACTGATCACTGGCTATCATGCACTGATCATGTGGCTGATCAGGCAATGATCACATAGCTACCATGTACTAGTCACGTGACTGATCATGCACTGATCACGAATTGATCCTGCACTGATCACGTGGCTCATCATGCACTGATCACGTGGCTGATAACACATGTATCACGACTGATCATGCACTGATCACGTGGCTCTCATGCACTGATCACGAGACTGATCATGCACTGTCACGTCTATATCATGCACTGATCACATGACTGCCGTGCACTGATCCGTGGATGATCATACACTAATCTTGTGACAGATCATGCACTGATCACGTGGCTGATCATGCACTGATACCGTGACTGAGCATGGACTGATCACATGACTATCATGTAGTGATCACGTGACTTAATGGCGCTGATCATGTGACTGATCATGCGCTGATCATGTTTGCTATCATACACTGATCTGTGCCTCTGAGGCAATAAACAAAGAGCTGATAGGCACAATCAAACAGTCAGCAGGAAATAATCATGGAACTCAGGTGTGAGGAATCATGCTGCTCAGCTGGCAATAATCAAGCAGCTGAACAGGCAGGAATTACCCAGCACAGCTGGCAATTGTCAAGCAGATGACAGGCAGGAATCGTGCAGCTCAGCGGCAATTGTCACAGATGAGCAGACAGTAATCACGCAGCTCAGCAGGCCCAGATCACGTGACTGAGCATGCACTGTTCACGTGGCTGATCATACACTGATCACGTGATGATCATGCACTGATCACTTGGATATCATGCACTGATCACGGGCTGATCACACTGTTGACGGTCTGACCATGCACTGATCACGGCTGATCACACAGCTCACGTAACTGATCATGCACATCCGTTGATCATGCACTGATCACGTGGCTGATCATGCACTGATCACGTGGCTATCATGCACTGCTCACGTGGCTAATCATGCACTAATCCACTGACCATGCACTGATCACGTGACTGATCATGCACTGATCACGAATTGATCATGCACTGATCATTTGCTGATCATGCACTGATCACGGCTGATCATGCACTGATCACGTGACGATCATGCACTGATCACGTGGCTGATCATGCACTGATCACGTGGCTATCATGCACTGCTCACGTGGCTGTTCATGCAATGATCACGATCTACCATGTACTGGTCACGTGGTGATCATGCACGATCACGTAATTGATCATGCACTGATCAGTTGACTTATCATGCACTGTCACGTGAGTGATCATGCACTGATCACGTGACTGATCATGCACTGATCTCGTGGCTATCATCCCGGCTCATGTGGCTGATCATGCACTGATCACGTGGCTATCATGCACTGATCACATGGCTGGTCATACACTGATCACGTGACTGATCATGCACTGATCACGTGACTGATCATGCACTGATCACGGGCTATCATGCACTGATCACATGGCTGGTCATACACTGATCACGTGCCTGGTCATGCACAGATTACATGACTGATCATGCACTGATCACGTGGCTATCATGCCCTACTCACGGCTGATCATGCAATGATCATGTAGCTACCATGTACCTGAGGTGACTGATCATACACCCATCAGGTGACGGATCATGCACTGATCACGTGGCTGATCATACACTGAAAACCTGCCTGGTCATGCACAGGTCACGTGACAAATCATGAACTGATCACATAGCTATCATGAACTGATCACCTTGCTGATCATGCCCTGATCACGTGGCTGATCGCACTGATACCGTGATCAGCATGGACTGATCACATGACTATCATGTAGTGATCACGTGACTTAATGGCTCTGATCATGTGACTGATCATGCGCTGATCATGTTTGCTATCATACACTGATCGTGTCGTCTGGAGGCAATAAACAAAGAGCTGAGTAGACATGAATCAAACAGTCAGCAGGCAATAATCATGGAACTCAGGTGTGAGGAATCATGCTGCTCAGCTGGCAATAATCAAGCAGCTGAGCAGGCAGGAATTACGCAGAACAGCTGGCAATTGTCAAGCAGATGACAGGCAGAATCGTGAAGCTCAGCTGGCATTGTCAAGCAGATGAGCAGACAGTAATCACGCAGCTCAGCAGGCCCAGATCACGTGACTTCGCATGCACTATTCACGTGTCTGTTCATACACTGATCACGTGATGAACATGCACTGATCACGTGACTGACCATGCACTGATCATGGCTGATCATACACTGTTCACATGTCTGACCATGCACTGATCACGTGGCTGATCATACACTGCTCAGGTAACTGATCATGCACTGATCACGTGGCTATCATGCACTGATCACGTGGCTGATCATGAAATGATCACGCAGCTACCATGTACTGGTCACGTGAATGATAATGCACTGATCATGGCTGATCATGCACTGATCACGTGACTGATCATGCACTGATCACGTGAATGATCATGCACTGATAACGTGGCTATCATGCACTGATCACTTGGCTGGTCATACATGATCACGCAGCTACCATGTACTGGTCACGTGACTGATCATGCACTGATGACATAACTGATCATGCACTGATCATGTGGCTCATCATGCACTGATCACTTGACTGATCATGCACTGATCACATGACTTATCATGCACTGATCACGGCTATCATGCACTGATCACATGGCTGGTCATACACTGATCACATGCCTGGTCATGAACAGATTACATCACTGATCATGCACTGATCACGTCACTGATCATGCACTGATCACGTGGTTATCATGCACTACTCACATGGCTGATCATGCAATGATCATGTAGCTACCATGTACGGTCACGTGACTGATCATACACCCTCAGGTGACTTATCATGCACTGATCACGTGGCTATCATGCACTGTTCACGTGGCTGATCATATACTGATCACCTGCCTGTCATGCAGATCACGTGACTAATCATGAACTGATCACGTAGCAGTCATTCACTGATCACCTGGCTGATCATGGACTGATCACGTGGCTATCATGCAATGATCACGTGGCTATCATGCACTGATCCGTGGCTGATCATGCACTGATACGTGACTGAGCATGGACTGATCACATGACTATCATGTAGTGATCACGTGACTTAATGGCGCTGACCATGTGACTGATCATGCGCTGGGCATGTTTGCTATCATACACTGATCATGTGCCTCTGGAGGCATAAACAAAGAGCTGAGTAGGCACGAATCAAACAGTCAGCAGGCAATAATCATGGAACTCAGCTGGAGGAATCATGCTGCTCAGCTGGCAATAATCAAGCAGCTGAGCAGGCAGAATTACGGCACAGCTGGCAATTGTCAAGCAGATGACAGGCAGGAATCGTGCAGCTCAGCTGGCAATTGTCAAGCAGATGAGCAGACAGTAATCACGCAGCTCAGCAGGCCTGATCACGTGACTGAGCATGCACTGTTCAACTGGCTGATCATACACTGCTCACGTGATTGATCAAGCACTGATCACTTGGATATCATGCACTGATCACGTGGCTAATCATACACTGTTCACGTGTCTGACCATGCACTGATCACGTGGCGGATCATACACTGCTCACGTAACTGATCATGCACTGATCACGTAATTGATCATGCACTGATCACGTGGCTGATCATGCAATGTTCACGTAGCTACCATGTACTGGTCCGTGAGTGATCATGCACTGATCACCTAATTGATCATGCACTGATCACGTGGATGATCATGCACTGAACACGTGACTGATCATGCACTGAACACGTGACCTATCATGCACTGATCACGTGGATATCATGCACTGCTCACGTGGCTGATCATGCAGTGATCACGCAGCTACCATGTACTGGTCACATGACTGATCATGCACTGATCACGTAATTGATCATGCACTGATCACCTGGCTTATCATGCATTCATCATGTGACTGATCATGTGCTGATCATGTTTGGTGTCACACACTGATCATGTGCATCTGGAGGCAATGAACAAAGAGCTGAGTAGGCAGGAATCAGTCAGCAGGCTCTAATCATGGAACTCAGCTCTGAGAAATCATGCTGCTCAGCTGGTAATAATCAAGTAGATGAGCAGGCAGGGATTACGCAGCACAGGTGGCAATTGTCAAGGAGATGACAGGCAGGAATCGTGCAGCTCAGCTGGCAATTGTCAAAGAGATGAGCAGACAGTAATCACGCAGCTCAGCAGGCCCTGATCACGTGACAGAGCATGCACTGTTCACGTCGCTGATCCCACACCTATCATATGGCTGATCATGCACTGATCACGTGGCTATCATGCACTGCTCACGTGGCTGATCTGGCAATGATCACGTAGCTACCATGTACTGGTCACGTGACTGATCATGCACTGATCACTTGGCTCTCATGCACTGATCACTTGGCTGACATACACTGATCACGTGCCTGGTCATGCACTGATCACGTGGCTGATCATGCACTGATCACGTGACTGATCATGCACTGATCTCGTGTCTGATCATGCACTGATCACGTGACTATCATGCACTGCTCACGTGGCTGATCATGCGATGATCACGCAGCTACCATGTACTGGTCACATGACTGATCATGCACTGATCACGTGACTGATCATCCAGTGATCACGTGGCTATCGTGCACTACTCACATGGCTGATCATGCAATGATCATGTAGCTACCATGTACAGGTCACGTGAATGATCATACACCCATCAGGTGACTGATCATGCACTGATCACGTGGCTGATCATGCACTGATCACGTGGCTGATCATACACTGATCACGTGACTGATCATGCAATGATCACGTGACTGATCATGCACTGATCACGTGGCTATCATGCACTGATCACTTGGCTGGACATACACTGATCACGTGCCTGGTCATGCACTGATCACGTGGCTGATCATGCACTGATCATGTGACTGATCATGCACTGATCTCCTGTCTGATCATGCACTGATCACGTGGCTATCATGCACTGATCACGAGACTGATCATGCACTGATCACGTCTATAATATGCACTGATCACATGACTGCCCATGCACTGATCACGTGGATGATCATACACTAATCATGTGACAGATCATGCACTGATGACATGATTGCGCATGCACTGATCACGTAATTGTATGCACTGCTCACGTGGCTATCATGCACTGATGACGTGGCTGATCATGCACTGATCATGTGACTGATCATGCACTGATCACGTAGCTATCTTGCACTGGTCACTGGTCTGATCATACACTCATCTCGGGACTGATCGTGCACTGATTGCGGCGCTATCATGAATTGACTACATGACTCCACATGCCCTGATCACGTGCATGATCATGCACTGATCACGTGACTACCATGCACTGATCACGTGACTGATCATGCACTGATTACGTGGCTATCATGCACTGATCATTTGGCTGGTCATACACTGTTCATGTGCCTGGTCATGCACTGATCATGTGGCTGATCATGCACTGCTCACGTGTCTGGTCATGCAATGATCACGTAGCTACCATATACTGGTCACGCGACTGATTATGCACAGATCACGTAAATGATCATGCACTGTTCACGTGACTGATCATGTACTGATCAAGTGACTGATCATGCACTGATCACGTAATTGATCCTGCACTGATCACGTGGCTCATCATGCACTGATCACGTGGCTGATCACACATGTATCACGTGACTGATCATGCACTGATCACTTGGCTGCTCATGCACTGACCACGTGGCTATCATGCTCTGCTCACGTGGCTGATCATGCACACGTAGCAACCATGTACTGGTCACGTGACTGATCATGCACTGATCACGTAATTGATCCTGCACTGATCACGTGGCTCATCATGCACTGATCACGTGGCTGATCACACTGTATCACGTGACTGATCATGCACTGATCACTTGGCTCTCATGCACTGATCACGTGGCTATAATGCACTGATCACGTGGATATCATGCACTGATCACGTCGCTGATCACACACGTATCACATGACTGATCATGCACTGATCATGTGGGTGTCATGCACTGATCACCTGGCTGTCATGCACTGATCACGTGGCTGATCACGCAATGATCACGTAGCTACCATGTACTGGTCACGTGACTGATCATGCACTGATCACGTAATTGGTCCTGCACTGATCACATGGCTCATCACGCACTGATCAGGTGGCTGATCACACATGTATCACGTGACTGATCATGTACAAACCACGTGAATAATCATGAAGTGATCACGTGGCTATCCTGCACTGATCACGTGGATAACATGCACTGATCACGTGGCTGATCATACACTGTTCACATGTCTGACCATGCACTGATCACGTGGCTGACCATACACTGGCTGATCATGCACTGATCACGTGGCTATCATGCACTGATCACGTGACTGATCATGCACTGGTCATGTGACGGATCTTGCCCTGATCAAGTGGCTATCATGCACTGATCACGTGGTTGATCATGCAATGATCATGAAGCTACCATGTACCGGTCACGTGACCGATCATACACCCATCAGGTGAATGATCATGTACTGATCACGTGGCTATATTGCACTGATCACGTGGCTATCATGCACTGATCACTTGGTGAACATGCACTGTTCACGTGGCTGATCACACACCTGTCACGTGACTGATCATGCACTGATAACGTGGCACTCATGCACTGATTACATGGCTGATCATACTCTGCTCACGTAACTGATCATGCACATATCACGTGGCCATCATGCACTGCTCAAGTGGCTGGTCATGCAATGATCAGGTAGCTACCATATACTGGTCACGTGATTCATCATGCACATTTCACGTAAATGATCATGCACTGTTCAAGTGACTGATCATGTACTGATCCCGTGATGATCATGCACTGATCACATGGCTATCATGCACTGCTCACGTGGCTGGTCATGCAGTCATCATGTAGCATCCATGTACTGGTCACGTGACTGATCATGCACTGATCACGTGACTGATCATGCACTGATCACGTGGCTCATCATGCACTGATCACGTGACTGTTCACCCACTGATCACTTGACTGATCATGCACTGATCACGTGGCTATAATGCACTGATCACGTGGCTGATCATACACTGTTCACGAGCCAGGTCATGCACAGATCACGTGACTGATCATGAACTGATCACGTGGCTATAATTCACTGATCACGTGGATTTTATACACTGATTACATTCCTGTCATGCACAGATCACGTGACTAATCATGCACTGATCACGTGGCATCATGCACTGATCACTTTGCTGATCATACACTGTTAACGTGTCTGATCATGCACTGATCCCGTGGCTGATCATACACTGCTCATGTAGCTGAACATGCAATGATCACGTGGCTATCATGCAGTGCTCACGTGGCTGATCCTGCAATGATCACGTAGCTAACATGTACTGGTCACGTGACTGATCATGCACAGTTAACGTAATTGATCATGCACAGATTACGTGACTGATCATGCCCTGATCACGTGACTGATCATGCACTGATCACGTGGCTATCATGCACTGCTCACGTGGCTGATCAAGTACAGATCACGTGACTGAGCATGCACTGATCACGTGGCTATCATGCACTGGTCACGTGGCTGATCATACACTCATCACAGGACTGATCGAGCACTGATTATGATGCTATCATGCATTGACTACATGACTCCACATGCACTGATCACGTGGATGATCATGCACTGATCACGTGACTGACCATGCACTGATCACGGCGTGACTGATTATGAACTGATCACGTGGCTGATCATGCACTGATGACGTGGCTTTCATGCACTTCTCACGTGGCTGATCATGCAATGATCACGTAGCTACCATGTACTGGTCACGTGACTGCTCATGCACTGATCACGTAATTGATCATGCACTGGTCATGTGGCTGATCATGCACTGATCACGTGGCTGATCATACACTGATCACGTGGCTATCATGCACTGATCACTTGGCTGTCATACTGATCACGTGCCTCGTCATGCACTGATCACGTGGCTGATCATGCACTGATCACGTGACTGATCATGCACTGCTCTCATGGCTATCATGCAGTGATCACGTGGCTATCATGCACAGATCACAGGGCTGATCATGCAATGATCACGTAGCTACCATATACTGGTCACGTGACTGGTCATGCACTGATCACGTGGCTGATCATGCACTGATCACGTGACTGATCATGCACTGTTCACGAGACTCATCATGCACTGATCACGTGGATATCATGCACTGATCACGTGTTTGATCATACACTGTTCACGTGTCTGACCATGCACTGCTGACATGGCTGATCATACACTGTTCACGTAACTGATCATGCACTGATCACGTGAATATCATGAACTGATCACGTGGCTGAACATGCACTGTTCACGTGGCTTACCACACACCTGTCACGTGACTGATCATGCACTGATCACGTGGCACTCATGCACTGATCACGTGGCTGATCATACTCTGCTCACGTAACTGATCATGCACACATCAGGTGGCTATCATGCACTGCTCACCTGGCTGGTCATGCAATGTTCACGTAGCTACCATATACTGGTCACGTGACTGATCATGCTCAGATCCCGTAAATGATCATGCACTGTTCACGTGACTCATCATGTACTGATCACGTGACTGATCATGCACTGATCACGTGGCTATCATGCACTGCTCATGTGGCTGATCATGCAATGATCATGTAGAAACCATGTACTGGTCATGTGACTGATCATGCACTGATCACGTAATTAATCCTGCACTGATCACCTGACTCATCATGCACTGATCACGTGGCTGATCACACACGTATCACGTAACTGATCATGCACTGATCACGTGGCTATCATGCACTAATCACGGGCTATCATTCACTGATCACGTGGATATCATGCACTGATCACGTGGCTGATCACCGTATCACATGACTGATCATGCACTGATCACGTGGCTATTATGCACTGATCACATGGCTGATCATGCACGGAACACGTGAATAATCATGCACTGATCACGTGACTGATCATACACTGATCATGCGGCTATTATGCACTGCTCACGTACCTGATCATGCAATGATCAGGGCACCTACCATGTACTGGTCACGTGACTGATCATGCACTGATGACGTAATTGATCATGCACTGATAATGTGGCTGATTATGCACTGATCACGTGACTGATCATGCACTGTTCACGAGACTCATCATGCACTGATCACGTGGCTATCATGCACTGATCACTTGGCTGGTCATACACTGATCACGCCTGAACATGTACTGGTCCGTGACTGATCATGCACTGATGACGTAATTGATCATGCATTGATCATGTGGCTGATCATGCACTGATCACGTGGCTGATCATGCACTGATCACGTGACTGATCATGCACTGATCACATGGCTATCATGCAGTGATCATGTGGCTATCATGCACAGATCACATGGCTGATCATGCAATGATCACGTGCAACCATATACTGGTCACGTGACTGATCATGCACTGATCACGTGGCTGATCATGCACTGATCACGTGACTGATCATGCACTGTTCAAGACTCATCATGCACTGATCACGTGGATATCATGCACTGATCACGTGTTTGATCATACACTGTTCACGTGTCTGACCATGCACTGCTGACGTGGCTGATCATACACTGTTCACGTAACTGATCATGCACTGATCACGTGGATATCATGCACTGATAACGTGGCTGAACATGCATTGTTCCGCGTGGCTTACCACACACCTGTCACGTGACTGATCATGCACTGATCACGTGGCACTCATGCACTGATCACGTGGCTGATCATACTCTGCTCACGTAACTGATCATGCACACATCAGGTGGCTGATCATGCACTTCTCACCTGGCTGGTCATGCAATGTTACGTAGCTACCATATACTGGTCACGTGACTGATCATGCTCAGATCCCGTAAATGATCATGCATTGTTCACGTGACTGATCATGTACTGATCACGTGACTGATCATGCACTGATCACGTGGCTATCATGCACTGCTCACGTGGCTGGTCATGCAATGATCATGTAGCAACCATGTACTGTCACGTGACTGATCATGCACTGATCACGTAATTAATCCTGCACTGATCACCTGACTCATCATGCACTGATCACGTGGCTGATCACACACGTATCACGTGACTGATCATGCACTGATCACGTGGCTATCATGCACTAATCACGTGGCTATCATTCACTGATCACATGGATATCATGCACTGATCACGTGGCTGATCACACACGTATCACATGACTGATCATGCACTGATCACGTGGCTATTATGCACTGATCACTTGGCTGACCATGCAATGATCATGTAGCTACCATGTACTGGTCACGTGACTGATCATGCACTGATCACGTAATTGATCATGCACTGATCACGTGGCTGATCATGCACTGAACACGTTAATAATCATGCACTGATCACGTGACTGATCATGCACTGATCACGTGGCTATCATGCTACTGCTTTACCTGATCATGCAATGATCACGTAGCTACAATGTACTGGTAACGTCACTGATCATGCACTGATGACGTACTTGATCCTGCACTGATCATGTGGCTGATCATGCACTGATCACGTGACTGATCATGCACTGATCACGTGACTGATCATGCACTGATCACGTGGCTATCATGCACTGATCACTTGGCTGGTCATACACTAATCACGAGTTACCATGTACTGGTCACGTGACTGATCATGCACTGATGACGTAATTGATCATGCACTGATCACGTGGCTATTCATGCACTGATCACGTGGGTGATCATGCACTAATCACGTGGCTATCATGCACTGATCACTTGGCTGGTCATACACTGATCTTATAGCTACCATGTACCGGTCACGTGAATGATCATACACCCATCAGGTGACTGATCATGCACTGATCACGTGGCTATCATGCACTGACCATGAGACTGCAAATGCACTGATCACGTCTAATCATGCACTGATCACATGACTGCCCATGCCCTGATCATGTGGATGATCATACACTAGTCATGTGACAGATCATGCACTGATCACGTGGCTGATCATGCACTGATACCGTGACTGAGCATGGACTGATCACATGACTATCATGCACTGATCACGTGACTTAATGGCACAGACCATGTGATTGATCATGCGCTGATCATGTTTGCTATCATACACTGATCATGTGCCTCTGGAGGTAATAAACAAAGAGCTGAGTAGGCACGAATCAAACAGTCAGCAGGCAATAATTATGGAACTCAGCTGTGAGGAATCATGCTGCTCAGCTGGCAATAATCAAGCAGCTGAGCAGGCAGGAATTACGCAGCACAGCTGGCAATTGTCAAGCAGATGACAGGCAGGAATCGTGCAGCTCAGCTGGCAATTGTCAAGCAGATGAGCAGACAGTAATCACGCAGCTCAGCAGGCCCTGATCACGTGACTGAGCATGCACTGTTCACGTGGCTGATCATACACTGATCACGTGATTGATCATGCACTGATCACGTGGCTGATCATACACTGTTCACGTGTCTGACATGCACTGATCACGTGGCTGATCATACACTGCTCACGTAAGTGATCATGCACTGATCACTTGGCTATCATGCACTGATTACGTGACTGATCATGCACTGGTCACGTGACTGATTATGCCCTGATCAAGTGGCTATCATGCACTGATCACTTGGCTGATCATGCAATGATCATGAAGCTAACATGTACCGGTCACGTGACCGATCATACCCCCATCAGGTGACTGATCATGCACTGATCACGTGGCTATATTGCACTGATCACGTGGCTATCATGCACTGATTACGTGGATGATCATGCAATGATCACGTAGCTACCATGCACTGGTCACGTGACTGAAATGCACTGATCAGGTAACTGATCATGCACTGATCACGTGACTGATCATGCACAGTTCACGTGACTGATCATGCACAGATCACGTGACTGATCATGCACTGATCACGGGGCTATCATGCACTGATCACGTGGCTGATCATGCAATGCTCACGTAACTGATCATGCACTGATCACCTGGCTTATCATGCATTGATTATGTGACTGATCATGCGCTGATCATGTTTGGTGTCACACACTGATCATGTGCCTCTGGAGGCAATGAACATAGAGCTGAGTAGGCAGGAATCAGTCAGCAGGCTATAATCATGGAACTTACCTCTGAGAAATCATGCTGCTCAGCTGGCAATAATCAAGTGGATGAGCAGGCAGGAATTAGGCAGCACAGGTGGCAATTGTCAAGGAGAAGACAGGCAGGAATCGTACAGCTCAGCTGGAAATTGTCAAGCAGATGAGCAGAGACTAATCACGCAGCTCAGCAGGCCCTGATCACGTGACTGAGCATGCACTGTTCACGTGGCTGATCACAAACCTATCACGTGACTGGTCATGCACTGATCATGTGACTGATCATGCACTGATCACGTGGCTATCATGCACTGATCACTTGGCTGGACATACACTGATCACGTGCCTGGTCATGCACTGATCACGTGCCTGATCATGCACTGATCACGTGACTGATCATGCACAGATCTCGTGTCTGATCATGCACTGATCACGTGGCTATCATGCACTGCTTACGTGGCTGATCATGCAGTGATCACGTGGCTATCATGCACTACTCACGTGGCTGATCATGCAATGATCATGTAGCTAACATATGCAGGTCACGTGAATGATCATACACCCATCAGGTGACTGATCATGCACTGACCACGTGGCTATCATGCACTGATCACGAGACTGATCATGCTCTGATCACGTCTATATCATGCACTGATCACATGACTGCCCATGCACTGATCACGTAATTGATCATGCACTTATCATTTGGCTGATTATGCACTGATCACGTGGCTGATCATGTAGATCACGTGACTGATCATGCACTGATCACATGGCTGATCATGCACTGATCACGTAATTGATAATGCACTTATGATTTGGCTGATCATGCACTGACCACGTGGCTGATCATACACTGATCATGTGACTGATCATGCACTGATCACATGGCTGATCATGCACTGATCACGAATTGATAATGCACTTATGATTTGGCTGATCATGCACTGACCACGTGGCTGATCATACACTGATCATGTGACTGATCATGCACTGATCACGTGACTGATCATGCACTGATCACGTGGCTATCATGCACTGATTGCTTGGCTGGTCATACACTGATCACATGACTTATCATGCACTGTTCACGTGACTGATCATGTACAGATCACGTGAATAATCATGAAGTGATCACGTGGCTATCCTGCACTGATCACGTGGATATCATGCACTGATCACGTGGCTGATCACACACGTATCACATGACTGATCATGCACTGATCACGTGGCTATCATGCACTGATCACGTGGCTGATCATGCAATGATCACCTAGCTACCATGCACTGGTCACATGACTGATCGTGCACTAATCAGCTAATTGATCATGCACTGATCCCGTGACTGATCATGCACTGATCACGTGGCTATCATGCACTGCTCACGTGGCTGATCATGCAATGATCACTCAGCTACCATGTACTGCTCACATGACTGATCATGCACTGATCACATAATTGATCATGCACTGACCACCTGGCTAATCATGCATAAATCATGTGACTGATCATGTGCTGATCATGTTTGGTGTCACACACTGATCATGTGCCTCTGGAGGCAATGAACATAGAGCTGAGTAGGCAGGAATCAGTCAGCAGGCTATAATCATGGAACTTACCTCTGAGAAATCATGCTGCTCAGCTGGCAATAATCAAGCAGCTGAGCAGGCAGGAATTATACAGCACAGCTGGCAATTGTCAAGCAGATGACAGGCAAGAATCATGCAGCCCAGCTGGCAATTTTCAAGCAGATGAGCAGACAGTAATCACGCAGCTCAACAGGCCCTTATCACGTGACTGAGCATGCACTATTCACGTGGCTGATCATACACTGATCACGTGATGATCATGCACTGATCACGTGGATATCATGCACTGATCACGTGGCTGATCATACACTGTTCACGTGTCTGACCATGCACTGATCACGTGGCTGATCATACACTGCTCAGGTAACTGATCATGCACTGATCACGTGGCTGAACATGCACTGTTCACGTGGCTGATCACACACCTGTCACGTGACATATCATGCACTGATCACGTGGCACTCATGCACTGATCACGTGGCTGATCATACTCTGCTCACGTAACTGATCATGCACAGCATGGCTATCATGCACTGCTCACGTGGCTCGCCATGGAATGATCACGTAGCTGCCATATACTGGTCACGTGACTGATCATGCACAGATCACGTCAATGATCATGCACTGTTCAAGTGACTGATCATGTACTGATCACGTGACTGATCTTGCACTGATCACGTGGCTATCATGCTCTGCTCACGTGGCTGATCATGCAAGGATCACGTAGCAACCATGTACTGGCCACGTGACTGATCATGCACTGATCACGTAATTGATCCTGCACTGATCACGTGGCTCATCATGCACTGATCACGTGGCTGATCACACATGTATCACGTGACTGATCATGCACTGATCACGTGGCTCTCATGCACTGATCACGAGACTGATCATGCACTGTTCACGTCTATATCATGCACTGATCACATGACTGCCCGTGCACAAATCACTTGGATGATCATACACTAATCTTGTGACAGATCATGCACTGACCACGTGGCTGATCATGCACTGATACCGTGGCTGATCATGCACTGATCACGTGACTGATCATGCACTGATCTCGTGTCTGATCATGCACTGATCACGTGGCTATCATGCACTGCTCACGTGGCTGATCATGTCATGATCACGCAGCTACCATGTACTGGTAACATGACTGATCATGCACTGATCACGTGACTGATCATGCAGTGATCACGTGGCTATCATGAACTACTCACGTGGCTGATCATGCAATGAACATGTAGCTACCATGTACAGGTCACGTGAATGAACATACACCCATCAGGTGACTGATCATGCACTGATCACGTGGCTATCATGCACTGATCCATGAGACTGATCATGCACTGTTCACGTCTATATCATGCACTGATCACATGACTGCCCGTGCACTGATCAAGTGGATGATCATACACTAATCTTGT